>NC_134911.1:10540493-10843523 GCF_051014615.1 Bombus vancouverensis nearcticus
GGTTCGTTCGCGGTCGTTTGTTCGCAATCGCCCGTCAAATTCTTCCCAATTAAATGATACCGATCCTCCAGGTGTTCGAAACTCGAGAACAACGAGTTGTCGGACGACAACGACGACGACGATGACGAGATGGTGGTAGTAGTTGTGGTTGTGCTTGTGGTTATGGTATCCGACGCGATACTCGACAAGTATCTCTGAAAATCAGTCGTCGAATGGATACCGTTTAATCGATCGATCGCCTCTTGTTGCTTGTCGCTCCTCTCTTGAAGCTTAGACGCGCTTACGCTTAACGCTTGCACGGTGCGACGTAAATTGCTTAGCTCTTCCCTGGTTAACGAAAGTTCAGCCGCTTTTCGAGCGGCATTTACATCGAGTCGTGTCAATTCTCTCCTCGCGAACGAGTTGTTCGTTTCCATAACGTCCTCGAGAGTTCGTAACGAGTCGATCAGTCGTGAGCCAAGCGATTCGTTCACTTTCTTCGTGAAAAATCCGTTCTCGGTAATATTTGAAATTTTGCGGGACAATTCAACGTGACCCTTTTCCAAGCTTTTTATTCGTTTGCTCAAACTCGTCCATTCTTGATTCTCGTACGTGGCGATACGCTTTTCCAACGACGCTCGTCTCCGAGCCGACAACAAAATTTTACGCTCCAGACTCTTTAAACGATCGTCCAGCCGCGTTCGATGCCCCTCTTCCTTCCTTTTCCAATATCCATGTTTTCTCGCGAACCTGCGCCGAGGGGATCGTACACTGTACGACGCGGCAGCTGTAGTCTCACGATCGCTATCCCTTGTAACCATTCCACTAAAATACGACGATACCGCTGCCGCCGTTGTTCTCGTCTTCCTTTCCGCTTCTTCTTCTCCTGGTCCTCCTCCGTTACGTTGAGTCACCGAATTTGCCACATTAGCGGAAAACGATTCGCATCTAAGAGACTTTACCTCAATTTGCATGGAATTCAACTGAAATTCAAATTATATCGTGTTATTAAACGTTACTATCAATTAGTTTCGTGTTATTATCCGCGTAACGTAGTTCTACACGCTTCAATAGTATTCGTTCTAGAGTAGACGAAAATCTGTCAGGAATTTGCGGAGAATCGCATAGAGGAAAAGAGGCGACAGCGAGAGGCAGGATATAGGAGAAGATATAGGAAATAAAAGGGACTGAGAGAAAGGGACCGATGAAAATGAACCCAATAGCCAAGCAAAACAAAGACGAAAGTTTTGAAGAGCAGCTGCAGAACGATGCAACGATCTGCCACTGAAATCGATTTGGATTGGCTGGCGCACGAAGCGGCTGGAAACAGCAGGTGTTTCGGTTTGTCGGCATTCTACGTGCACGATGGACGCGATATATGTATAATACTTACGTACATCGAATTACAGAGTTTCTGCAGCTGTCTTAAAAGGAGGTAACTAAGTGTATGTATATGAGTACTTACAGCGCACAACCATTTGCGATCAGGGATACGACGAGAAAGGGGTGGGGTTGGTAGGAAGGGAAGAAGATGGCGAGAGAAAAAGGAAGAGAAAAAAGGAAAGGAAAGGAAGAGAAAGAGTGGCAGATGCGCGTGCGATCGATCGGGCACGAGCAGGTGGCCACGCGGCGAACGCAAGAATGAACAGGATGGCAGAATGGAAAAAGAGAGAAAAAGAAAAATGTAAAGCTCGGGAGAAAGTGGAAGTGGAAAGGAGAAGGATGAAAAAAAGGGGACGCGGCAACGTTACCTGACTGGCAATGTCGGCGCAGGTGCGAAACAACAGACTAAAGCGTTCCTTCATCGCAGCGATATCAACGCGAATCGTTCCGAGAATCGCTTCGATTTTGGCGATTCTGCCGCCGAGATTTCCAATTCCTCTTCCAACCGCAGCTACGTCTCCCTTCAACAGAGATAGCTCGCCTTTCATTCTCGATCTCTCGGCAAGTTCTTCGCTCGCGTTTCTTGTACGAAGAACTTGGGCAACTTCGCCTTGAAGTTCGGTCACCGCGCTTCCTAGCCATCTCACTCGCAACCTTTCGTTTTTCGCCTCGTTCCCGTTACCGCCACGTAGAGAGATCACTTCCTTTCTGAGAACGAGAACACACCACCACCAGAGCAGAGATCCTGCTCGTTAATTGGAAATCGACCAGCTATGGAGCGCACGATGCAACAACAACAAACCAACAAACATTTTCTTTTACCTCAGTTGTTTGATTTCGTTCTTTAGAACGAACAACTCTGTATTTTTCTCGATCGCACGCTTCAAGCTTGCCTCGAGAGCGTTGTAATCCTGTTGTCGATGATCGAGAAGAGCGTTTACTTGTTCCCGTAGCGACCTGATAGCATCGGAAACATTTTCATCGCCGCAAATTTCTTTCCGGGTAATAATCGCAACCAACGTTACGCACAACAGCCAATCTTTCCTATTCATAATTCGACTGATCGCGTTATTAGCATCGAACGTGAAACAGCATCGGCCAACTACAAGGATCTCTTTCGTTATTAGATATGACCTGCGGATCGGCGCGACGATAATTTTTTTTCTTTTGCGATCGTCAAACATCGAACGTAACCGACTCGACCACCAAAACCTCACTGGCTTAACCGACAGCCGCCCTACCAGTTTTATATCGTCCTTCCGATGAAAGGTTGGGGGTAGAGAGCACAAGGAGCAGGTGTCCGCTTGCTAACGCAGTCAACGTGCTCCATGGCCATGCATTGTCTCGTGCCTGCAAGCTGTGCCGCCTTCGTCACACCGTTACCGATCCTTTACCACTCCACATTCTTCGGTTCGTCGAAATCTTCACGAATCATTAACGGCGTTCCACTCATCGATTAAGAAATTATATTTCCACATGACCATACGTTGCGGGTCAATTTCATTACCGCGCGTCGAATTTCGTCGTAAGACGGTTAATGAAAACAGGAAGAGTAAATCGAGTCAGAGAAAACTTGTATATATACGTATCTCATTTCCTTTGGTGTCCGTTTTTATGTACGTAAATCAGAGGATAATAGTTTATTTAAAATACAACTGTTACCCTGATAGAATCTAAAATTTGTATACTTTTACTGGAAATATGCACGATCCCGCACTTACGCACTTTTCAGTTGCGGTTTCGAGTCTAGTATTACATATGTATATTACAAACACCGATGTGATTCAATGCATCGTCACTCTCACGTGTCATCTCTACTTTGATCGAACAATCAGTTTCCAAAGCTACAAGCATTTCTTTTGATTCGTCAAGAGCCTAACGTAATCCTCGAATGTAATCTTTCAATTGCTACATCCTTCAACTCGCACCATCTATCGTCATATTCTCGATATCCGTTGCGCTTTATCGGAAGACGCTAAGGGCAAGGACGTTAATAGACGATCGAACAATATAACTTTGCCGACGAAAAAATATATATCCTACTTAATGGAACACGGTCGTTACCGTGGTGGAGCACACACCCACCTCCTTTTAATAAATTACGATAACATATATATATATTATATATATATTATATATAACTGTTATATATTATAACTATATATATTATATATATATTATATATATTATAACTGTTGGCACATAACGTGAATTTCGATAAAATTTTTATATATATACTGTTTCACCGTTTTTTATATACGAGTATATCCTTACCTATGGTAAAATTCTATGTACAGAAATAATAAAAATACATCATTTCAAAATTTCACGATCTCTATGCTAACACGCGATAGTATTAAATAAAATGGCACTCTCTTTCGTTTCTATGATGAATCGATCACGCACACACAGTCGTACACGCACACGCATAACAACTTTTTCTTTTTCATAATCATTCTACTCAAGTTCGATCGCACATTGACATCGTGTGTATTGTGGCAAAATCGTGCTTTGTTACGAATTAAATTTTTAAGTTTGTGCGGATCCATAAGTTCCTGTCGGTGGTCGATACAGTTTCGGAAATGTCAGGATCTGCAAGCTATTGAACGCGTATTTCCGAATTCCGATATTTTTCCACGTGTTTTCCCGTCGACATCCTTCGCTGCAATTAGAAACAGGTATTCTCAGTGGTACTGTTTTCCGTTTATGTATTATTAGGAAACAATAGTTACTGCTATCTAGTTGAAATTTCATATTCGATAGAAGAAATTAACCTTCGCATACAGTCGAGCGCTCTGATGTATTCGTGTTCGGCCAGATGATATTCGGCAGTCAAGATGTTCACTTGCTCCAGTGTTACCGACATCCCGGTGCGATCCTTCGCGCTTTTGCAGCTGGTAAACCTCAAACCGCGCATTCTTCGACAAATTTGTGAGGATAATTGTAACACCTCCACGTTCTTGTTTACTTTGGCCTGGACACTTGTCTTTAGATTCGTCATCAGTTCTGCTAACGTTTGGCCGAGCGGCGATCTTGCGCCAACTAATGGATTAAAATGATAAAACATAAAGAAAAGGTGAATGAACGAAAAGTATGTGAGGATGTAAGCGAATCGAACACCACCATACATTTAGATACTAAGATATTTAAAAAAACGAATAGAAGAATCTTACGTCGTTTTGACGACGTTTCCGTTGGCAAATTCAGCTTCTTGAAACGCAAATAATACTCGTTCAGTCTTTCGAAATTATCCATATTGCTTTTTTCCTGTGGTTTCGTGGTTCCGAGACTCTCCGCCAGGGAAGCCATTTCGTTAATACCGACGTTAAAGAAGACCGGGGTAACATTGAAGGAAATCGTTTGCCTAGAAGAAGGAACCAACGGCAGCAGAGAATAGATCGCATCCGGCACAGGAAGTACCACTGTTAGTGCTGTTCGAGAACCGAGTACTCTTGGTAGTGGTTGTTGAAACGGAGCGTTACAATTTCCCTCGAACCTGAAACGTTTGTGCCACTATTTATCGTTGCAGAATATATTTATTCGCTTTTATGTATGCGGGATTCGTCAATATCCGATTGTCATGAACAGCTTGAATTAATACCGAGACACAGACGGCAATACTAACCTCGGTTCGATTCCACACCTAGTCAGCGTGAAAGTTACGGTATGCATATCTTCTACCGCTACAGTCATATCTCCCCACATATCTATCTCGTCTCCGTAATAACTGACAAGTCCCTCGAACGAGACCAAAGGACCAAGGGTGGTCAAGATTAGAAGAAACATGGGATCGGGTCTTTGGCACCAAAGCTTTGCCATCAATCCCGATACCAAGCTAGTCAACTGAAATCACGATTCCAGATTATTACATGTATCGTTATCCAACTGTTAAGAAACTGTTAAGTGAAAGAATCACCGAGTGATGAAGTGATCGAGGGAAGCGTAATTAATCAAGTGAAGAGTAGTAGAGGCAAAAAGAAGGATATAAAAAACTTACCGCTTGACTAAAGCATACGTCTCGCCTGTACCGAACGTTACAAGCGCGTTGAGCCATTTTCGGATCCTCTTGCACTCTAAATACCGAATGCGTCAATCGAGCAGTTTTCAGCAATCCATCCATAGCTTGGCGTAATTTTTTCATACTCGGCCTGAGCTCGCTAGTCCAATCGACGATTGAGGCAAAATCTAAGCCTTCGGTGAATTTGTTCCTTTGTCCCGAATTGCTTTTAATCATTCGCGTCATCGAGTCGACAGCTTGGCACACTTTAAAACAAAAACAATACTGTGTTTACTCGTATACACGAACCAAGAATAAAATTACCGATTTATCAATCGATACTTTTCTAATTTGTTTGTTCTTTTCTTTCTTTTATACATTTTCTTAGACTAGATTTAAATATTTAAAAAAAAAAACCTGATTTCTACATCTGCAAATACGTAAATATAGTAAGGATAACGAATCATGGTTCTCACGCAATAGAAACACTAGTTAAACGATAGGAATCAAAGTTGCGAAGGATTATCGACGATCTAGTTTTTTACCTTCTTTGGCTTTAGAAAAGGCTGGTATCTTCTCCGAACCTGGACTCGGTTGTTGTCGAAAATTCGAACGATTTTCCACAGATGCATCGAGTAACTTGCTCGATTCGTCGTTATTCTTAATGTCGTTTTTCGGTTGAATCGTCACAACATGAACAGTTTTGCTACGATTAGTCGGAGCGCATCCTTTCAAGCTATGCGATCTGCCTACGATATTTTTATTCCGCAGTCGTACAGCCGGACTACTACATCTTCCACAAAGAAACTTAACTTTCGAGACTAAACACATTACACTCGCCTCGATATTTAATTGGGTCAGATCCCACGGCTCGGGTTCGTCAGTAGGTTTGTAATAATTAGCAGACGGTGAATTGCACATCTTTTGAGTATCTAGGAACCGTTTGCATGGATCAATGTCGCCTTTGATATCCGCCTCTCGTTCCTCGTTGTCCTCGCATTTGCTAGCATTTGTAGCCAAGATAGTATCGCTAACGACGGGATTGTTCCCACTGTCGTTGATGTCATCGGCATCGTCGTTGACGTTTTCACTGGTCGACGTTTCTGCGCAAGTTTCGATAATTTCCGAATTTTTAGCATCGTTTTCGACATCTGGAAAAATAACAAAATTTTCTTCGTCCTTTCCATCGGTAACGTTATCTTGATTAGTGGTGTTAACGTGATGGTTCACATGAACGTGTTCCTTTTTCGAGGGAAACGAGGCCGTATAACCGTTTTTCTCGTTCTCTTTTGTCCACAGATCTCTCACACATTCCGGAGTATCGGGTGTAACGAAATCGTCAAAGTCCGGACTTTTCAAGTCAAAGTTCAACTGTTGCGTAATTCTCTTAAAAGGAGACAATGATTGGTTCGTTTTAAAGTCTAAATTCAGAGAGTTTTCGTTCGAAGTTTCATGAACCTTGGCTACTTTGTATTCCTCTAAAAAAGTTAATGCTTCTTCGACCAAGCCAGGATCCCATAGACTGAGCAAAATTCTGGTCTTTGTGATCATATCTTCGCAAATTGGTAACATTCCACTGGTTTGTTTGTCTTTCGCGAGTTTCATCAAAGCACGCATAGCGTCGACAACGTCTCGCCGGAGTTGCTTAATTGCTTGAATAGCATCGTGTGCCATCGTTATCTTCGATGTTCCTTGATACAACTGATTGCCACGCGTTGGCGATTCTTTTAGCGCTTGCAGCAACCTGTCAAACGGTATACAGTCAACGATATGAGGATATATTCTACATATTTACCTAATCATCTATCGATCTATCCATTCTCTGATCCACTCGTCCTTCGATTCTATTCACACTGTTCAAACTCTATAGTTTATATATAAGTTACCTAATGAGTCCGCCGTTTTTACTTTTATGCGAATGCGCAGTGAATGCTCCGACAGTGATAAAGTCATAAAATCCGCATCTGTTTAACGTATCGTTATGCACCCACATTCTTTGAAGGTGTAAGTTGACAGGTGCAAATTCAAGCGTCCTATCGTTTCTGCGCGACGATCGCTTGAAATAACTTCCTAGAGATGTTATTATTTCAACGATTAGTGAGGCGCACGAGGTAGGGCGTTTCATATGGTAAACGTTTTCGTTTACCTTTGAACGCGGCCAAATTCTCTTTAGCTTGTGAATAAAGATGTAAAAGATGAAGATGGCGATCAAGCAATTCGATTTGCTTTGTATGCCAGGGCTCTCGTAGTTCACCCATGCCGGCTACTTCTTGCAGCAGTTCTTTCTCTTCTTGAATCCAAATTGCACTGTAGAAATGGAGAAAATGTTTTCTATGTTATCTACTTGATTCGTGAAGCAAGCTTACGCGAAACAAAATGTTACAGTAAACGAGGAATACTCACAGTAAATGCTGTGGGAATTGGAAACAAAGTTTACTCTCTGCCATGATTTCGTGTACACAAATATCGCCGCCTAAACCAGAGTGAAACCTGAAACGACGATGCACGCGATTCCAGAGAAATGTGACGAAAGGAGAGAAGAGAGAAAGAAAGAAAGAAAAGATACACGCGAATTTAATTTATTATTAAAATTGTACCTGTATGTTTGTATGTATGGATTAGCAAAGAGAAGCTTGAGTTGTCCTTGATGCGGCAACTTGATTTTGGTTCCCAATCTAGGTGGTAGTGATTGTGATCGTCTGTGCGAAAGTACCTAAAAAAAATCAACATACACACACACCGGAATGAAAAAAACAAAAAGAGGAACTATAGAACATGACAAATCTGGCGATGACAGGAAAATAATTGGCGATAGGTCGATGTTTACCTGATGATTCATTCCGCAAGAAGGTTCCTTGGATGGGGTACTTTCTGTACTGTTCCCTCTGTCTTCCGCTTCCAAATTCCACACGTTGATCGTCAAAAAGCCAACAGTTGTTGTTTTTGCCGACTTCAAAGGTATCCTCAATCTAAAAACGTTCGATCACTAGTCAGAGAGGCGATAGAATGAGAAAATTGGTAAGGAAATCGAGGGACGGGTAAAAAGGTCTGTTCGGAATTTTAGTTGGCCGTCCGCTTATGGCACGGACAGGCCCATTTCCCTCATTAGGAAATTCTAAATTACCGGTCCTCCCAGAGCAGTAAACGTAATGACTCGAGGCCAGGAAGAACCCAGGCAAGGATCAGCCGGAAGGGCACGCGGCAATTAAGCTTCAACCATCGGACAGTACACACAGCACGACAAAGTCCCAATATAGTTCAACTATAAGCAACGAAGAATACACACAGGACGACGCATGAAACAATTAAAGTTGAAACGGGTAACATTCACTGAAGAATTAGCTGATGCTCAAGCGTTACTTGATAATTACGAGGAAGGAGGGGCAGTAACCTTCCTTAAATACCGTTTGAACGATTTAGAAACAGAATATGCCACATATAGTACAAATCAGAGCGAACTAGACGATACAGACGAGGGTCAAGCACGAAATGAACGCATGGCCATAAAGAATAAATTCTTGCAATGCAAAGCAGACATTGCGGACTTAATTGAGAGAGTTACGAGACCGAACAGACAACCAACTGACGGAAATATGATGAACACACCGAGCACATCATATGCAGGTCTAGTCGCGAATGAAGCTGCTTTACCTAAAATTCAAATACCTACATTTTCAGGAGCCTACGAAGATTGGCCCGGGTTCGCGGATCAATTCCGTTGCACGGTTCACGATAATTCCCGAATCAATGACTGTAAGAAATTAATATATCTCCGCTCTTGCCTAACGCAGGAAGCGGCTGATGCAATAGCATCGTTGTCAAATACAGCTCGTAACTACCCAATCGCCTGGGAAATTTTAGAGAGACTATACAACCAGCCTGCCAAGATCGTATACAATCATTTAAAAGCATTATTCGAGGTATCTCCTCTACAACGTCTAAACAAGCTACAGCTTGGAACTGCAGGGTATGCCGTAAAAAACACCACACTCTTCCACATGCTGATAGCGAGAACTCAAGACAACCAACTCAGACTAATTTAGCATGTCGATCATCAGGAATGTCACCGGATATCATTTTATCCACAGCGGTCATAAATATCAAGGATCAAACCGGGAAACCGCAAAGATGCAGAGTCCTGTTGGACTCCTGCTCTCAGGCACATT
The DNA here is from genome assembly GCF_051014615.1 of Bombus vancouverensis nearcticus. Lineage (NCBI taxonomy): Eukaryota > Metazoa > Arthropoda > Insecta > Hymenoptera > Apidae > Bombus > Bombus vancouverensis. The sequence continues at coordinate 10,550,019 of NC_134911.1, forward strand.
TCCTGACAACCAATGCATGTAAACGACTAGGATTAACCACCAAAAGAGTCAATATACCTCTCTGTGGTGCGAACCATATGACATCGCACATCAATCGAACGACTCGAACCAAGGTTCATTCATGAATTAGCGACTATACAGCAGACTTAACGTTTCTGCTGGTCGACAACGTTATACAAGCAATGCCATCAGAAAACATTGATCGAAATAGGTTAGAGCTACCAGATAAGATTCCATTAGCCTATCCACAGTTCCACCGAGCAGCTGAGGTAGACAGTCTCATTGGAGCACAACTGTTTTGGGACTTCCTTTGCGAAGGAAGAGTCGATCAAGCAGACAAAAACATGCAGTTGCGAAATACAGCATTAGGTTGAATCGTCACAGGCGATACAGGCACAAGGAAGCAACCAACAAAAGCAACTTGCAATGCGACACTGAAGACTCTTTACGAAGATGTGAACAAATTCTGGAATGTGGAAGAAGTCTCGTCAAATAAAAGTTTATCTCCAAAGAAACAATCAACTATTACAGTAGTTCCTTCCTGGAGTCAGGCACAAAGCTCTAATAGTAGTAATAATGCAAAAACGACTACTGATATAACAAAAGGAAAAACGAAAAGGAAAAAAGTTAAACAACATTGTAATAACAATATTGCTAATGGGAATGATGGTAGTAGTAGTCGGTCAAATTACCTAGGTGTATCTTGAATCGCGTTCAACGTCACGATCGCGCTTCCAATCGGTGTCGCCGTTTGACTCACGCGTTCCCTGACATCGTAAGCGGTTATCCTCACTTTGGTTTCCGTGGTTAGCCCGTCGCTAGCTCGGAAACTGACAGTCGTTAGAAAGCCGGGATTGCTGCTTCGCTGTGTGTGTTTATGTGTGAGAGAGAGAGGGAGAGATTGTTATGAAAACTAAGCAACATAACACACTGGAATGAGTTTGTTTAGAAATTTACCTCTACTACCTCTGTTCGCGCATATTTAATCCAAGTTTTTGAACTTTTCACTTGCACATCTACCTCTAGAACCGGATTAGGTGGTCGACCGTGACCGTCGCAAAGGAGGTTGTCGCATGCCAACGATATCTCGCATATCGGTATTTCGGCAGGATCTGAAACAAGGGTCAAGTCCGATGACAGCTTCGAAACAACTAGAATAATAAATACCTATTAGGAAGGATAGAGTAAGAGAAAAACGAAGATGGCGGACCTGTCGAAATTCCACGTTGCAAGCGTAACATTTGGATGTCGGTGTCGTGTTTGTGCCCACTGAACGCTTCTATGCGTTGCTGCAACGCCAATAACTGACTTCGCATACATTCGTAGCTGGCAAGCTGAAGGGCTTGCAACCAACTGTCCCTCTCCTCGGCCGAATTTGCACCTAACGCTTGGAATAAACCTCCGTCGAATACTGAAATCAATCCTTTCTTACTATATTGCTGCTCATTGGTCAGACATTACAGGCGTCGTTTCTTGAAAAACCAAATGTGCTTACCTATACTGAATCCATACGGGATCTGATTGCTCGGTTGTTCCATGCGAACAAAACATTGTTCCAGTATTATCACACCTAAAGGCTCCGACCATTGCTCCCGTGATTTGAAATAAAACAATAGGTTTCCCCGTAATCTGCACCATCTCTCCAAACTTACTATGCAACAGAGAAGAGCGACAACTCCGTGTTAGTCTGTTAGCGTGTTTTCATCTGTGATGAAAACAGGTATTTCGTCCAAAGTTGCTTTCTTCTGTCTTTAGGAAGAAAGAAACGGGCTAGAAAAGGATATATATGTATGTACAATAAAATAGAAAGGGAACAGAGAATGAGTCATAAGTAGTGAGTTGAAGATATTCGACAAAGTTACATTTACGCATCCAGGTAAATACATATACGATATACATGTACATACACATAGGTCACAGAGGTAAATAAATGGGAAGGGATGAGCGGAGATCACACGACAGGCTGTGGCTGATTGTCTACGCTATTGTTTTACGGAGATACGATTTCCAGGCATTCGTCAGACAAGGCAACTATGCGATACACTAGTAGAGTAAAGAACATACATTTGTAGAACTAAGAAAGCTAAGAATGCATGCGATCTATAACAATATAGGTAGAATAATAAGGTTTATGTGACGCGGACGCGGAATCGTGCTATTCCATCGAGAGATTAAGGTGAAAAAATTAAGGGAAAATGTTAAAGGAAGACACGCGTACGAGTAAATATGGTATGCAGTAAAAGTAGAGTAGCACCGTGCCCGATAGGAATGGCGGTTGGATATGGCGTGATCGAGGAAAAGAATATAAGTATCGATAAACGTGACAAAAGGACGAACGAGATCTCGATCGACAGAAATCAATTTGATTTGATTCGATTGGACTGAAGTTAGCGCGTAACGAGAAGCGTGTTAATCGCGATTGATCGAGTTAAGACAGTGTGAAGGAGAAAATTTTGGATGAAAAACAAAAAAAACTCCAATATACCTTTACTCGTACTGGCTGTAACGCAACTGAGGTCTCGTAGTGTCTTATGTGTTTTTCCCTTTTGATATTTGTTGTCAGATTTTTTACCTGTACCTGCAAATTATACGTAGCTACAGGTAGCTTAATTAACGTGCTCTAATATCTGAACGCAGTCGGACGTGGCTGTACACTAAGCGGTACGTTTTCGTCTTTTCATTCCTTGATACAAGCTGTTTTATTCGTCTCGCTTCGAGTCATAAAGGCGATCGTATACGTCATACAGTATATACAATATATACAGTATACATACTACAAGCTACAGTCGAAGATCGAACGCTACCTTCTTCCCACCCATCTTCCCTTGCCCCTCTCTCACTATCCAATTTTGTTTTCTCCTTTTTCTTATCACGTCTGTTGCAATACGCGTTGTCACTTGTTACCGCTCTCGAGTCGATCTCAGCCAGAAAAACAAGGAACATTTTCGAATATGTTATATCGCGGTAGCTTTGTTTAGCGAACATAAGCGATTCGATCGAGTCGCAGCGAGACGGTTTCAATCCATGAACGATCGTGCACACGTCCGACAGGAGATTCTTCCATCGATCGTCAGTCACAATTTCCAAGCATGCTCGATTCGCAGAAATCAGTTTTTAAAACAAAAAATAGAAAAAGAAAATAAAAATATAATTGACAAGTCCACAAACTTGAAAATAGAAAGTACAATAAATCTACGGATGTTAAGTATAAAATGCAACATACTATATGTATAAATATATATAAAAATATGCATATGTGTATATGAATACACAATATATATGTATACATACGTATATACACACATACATATACAAACACAGAATATTCAAGTAGCTACGCGACATACCGAATTCGTTAATTGCCATTTAATGCAGGTATAAAATCACGATTTTGACTTTATTATGACATCTTGTAAGATGTTCTGGTACCGTGGATAATAGTATTCTAACACATAACAGTATCTTTCAATCATCTTTTTTCAAACTATTTATTGAAATTAGATGCATATTGTATTAAAATCTAGTATGCGCCATCAGAATGACACACCGTATCAAAATTGTGTTATTATTATTATTGTTGTTGTTGTTGTCATATCTGTTAATAAGGTAGCGATATTTGTATTAAAATGTATTAATATCGAATAATTTTCATACTCGTCCAGTAGGTGATATTTTAATCAAATCATTAAACAGCCACGGTAAATCTTTGCAACAACAGCAATAACAGCAAGGATAATATCAAAAGGATAAACAAAGGAATAACAATGTAAATGAAACAATGTTTCGCTCTTAGTACGTGTACATGTGTAAATAGGAATACATATGTATTCGATTCGGGATGTTTCGTAGCTTCGACGTGTGTAAGTATGTAATATACGAAAGGTTTTTTAAATGCTTATGCATTCGAAAGGTTTACACGAGAGCTCGACAAATTCTTCGTACTCGGCGGAAAAGGGAGACAAATAGCTTGAAACGGATAGCGATATTTGACGCTTGACGATTCGTTGATACTTGGGAAATTATTAAAAGAGAAGAAAAAATGGTATGATCGTTTGGCTTATACAGACGGCGGTGACGTCAGCGTTGAAGTCAGCGGCGAAGGTGAGGGCAGCAATGGCAATAGCCGCGTAAATCGGTGACTGTAAACGGGCGTCTTATGCTATACACGCGAGCATTGTACGAATCTCACAAAACTGAAAAATCTCACCAACTGATAATATATGTACGTGATGCGCGAATCGTATCCTTTTGGAAAACAGATGAGAGGTTGGCTCTATATTAAATACAAGACGAAGAATTTGCGTATCACGTGAGTTTATTTTCAATGATCAAATATACAACTTAGATAAGGAAAGAACATGCGTTGATTGGAGCATTTAAAATTACATGTACAACGTACAATTGAATCGATGAAAAAATAGGCGACAAATACGCTAATATTATTTCTATTTGTCAAGGACTAAATCTGATCACTCACTCTCAGTTCTGCGAAAGAAGCCTTCTTGACGTTCGCGTACATACAATATACCCTCCTTCTCGAATTTCTGTGAAGGTTGCGTAGCCAGGGTCAACAATTCTTGCTTGTTAAACCGCATCGCGGAAGGCACCCGTCTACCCGTGGGTAACTTCCACGTTATCTGCGATCACGTACTCTTCTTTCTTGTTATCTATCAAGAATAAACATTTAATGACACGTGTATCGCATCTCTTTCTTTCACGGTGTTACGTCAAATTTCCAAAGTAAAAAACGAAACGAAACGGAACGGAACATGGAACGAAATGGAAACGAAACGCGGAATAGAACGTAGAACAGTGGAATAAAACGAAATGGAAAACAGTCATCTAATCCTTATTCCTAATTCTACTGAACGCGAACGAATATAAAGATCGATCTCTGAAATCTATAACCTATATTGTCCCATACACACCTTGTACTTTTTTCTCATCTTTTTCCATGTTTCTCCTTCTCCCCAACCCCCAACCCCTAACCCCCCTTCATATAATTGCACTCCACGCTTGCATTTCTTTTTCTTTTAATATCATTATTTTCACTATCTCCGCAACAGCATGCATTTTGGGAGAAGATATGTTATTTATCGAATCGTTTAATCTATCAAATAAGTAATGAGAAGTAGATAATTTTGATCACTGGGGACGTAAAAACGAAAGTGCAGAACAAAGATAACAAGCGATGGAACCGCAAGCAGATATATTGTACCGCATCTTCGTGTAGGCAGTATGCTCTAATATCCTCTCGAAAATTATTCTCAAATAATCCATCAGTTTCTCCTCGCCGTAATTCGCCTTGTCGGACGTATATCGTGTTCCTAGTACCAAAATCACTAGTGAGACAACTAATATCACGCTAATCAGATTTCAAATATATCGCGTTGCGATGGCTATTTTCATGCTAATATGAAAATAAAAAAACATGCTTGCAAGAAAATGTGAATGCACCAGTAATCTATCCAAAGATCAAAGCTATTGGATCAAAATAACTATCGAACGAATGTGAAATGAATGTGTACCGTATTTCGCATCTCGAAACATACGACGTACGACGTATGACACCTATCAACGACTATCAGACAAAGGAGCAAGTGGTCGCGGCCATACTGTCGTTTGCTTCGTTCGATCTCGGTATCTTTCGTGTATTAACGAAGATTTCCGATTCAACTCGAATACCTCCGAGTATGCTCTGATGTGCTCGACAAAATTCAATAGCACTTGCCAATAATTTTCAATACGTTTCTTTGCTAACTTCTTTGTATATTTAATACAACGATCTACTTGTTTGTTCTATACTAGCAACCAAATAAACCGACAGCTTTTTCAAGAGATCTCAAAATTCACACGTAATTAACAGACATGAATTCACAATATATGAAGTCAGTTGATTAGTTATATGATATGTACATAAACAAATCCTGCAACATAGTAAAGAAGCATGGAATCATTTCTATCCGCATCGAAAGCAGTCTTGGTAAATTTCTGTTTTGTTTTAATTGGATTGCTGTAGTGAATAAAGTTATATTTTTCGTGAATTATAACAAGACAATAATACACGTCTTCACTTCTACTAAATAAGTTGAGTGCTAAATAATATTATGTAGTATATATAATAAGCTAATATAATGCAATTGGATAATTTACTTATATCACTAATTATTTCTTTTCTCTGTTTTTCCATATCATTAGTTCCATCGTAATTATTCCTTTGTTATTATATTTATATTGCATTAAGAACATGTTAAAATTAATATTGATATCAATATCTGTATTTTGATATCTATAGTAATAATTTTACATTCATAATTTCTCGTCTAAATTTATACCACGTATATCTATCACAACGTAGATGACGAGAAAAATTGTAATTACATTCTTCTTAAGAAAATTTTGCCCGAACAAATTAATACCACGAATTGCAACTATAGTTGGTAGCAGTTATATGTGACGTAATATGTAACAGATACTTTCAGTTTGTATCTTTTGCGCGCCAAATCTTTGAGACATTTAAAATTGTTAGTCATTAAAAAATTGAAATATGTTATCCTATTTTGCTTAAAAAAGATAAAAAAACCGGAATTATTGTATTATTTAACGATATTAGATAATAAATTGAATATGTGTGTAGAAAACTGAAAATAAACTTGAAAAATATAAGATATTTAGTTATTTATCAGCATAAATTGTTATTTTGCGCAACTATATGTAAAAATGAATTGAAAATGAAAATCCGAAGCAGACAAATTTCGAAATATACAAGTGAAAGGGATAAACACTGGTGGATAAAATTATTGGATGATAATCTAAGATATCGGTATAATAGGAACAAAATCTTTTTATAAAAAATTTTTAGAAGAGACATAGTAAATATTTAATGAGGTATTGGTTTGTATATTATTTTAGTCGAAGCCGCTGGCTTACAAAAGAATCTGCATCGTTTTGGGTAATGAATCTTGTGATTTAGACTCTGCCGTATCGGCATTGATTCAAGCTTTTTCTGAATATTTAGACGGAATTAAAAGGAAGGAAACAGATTTAGTGGTTATTCCGTTGATGAATATATCTGAAAGAGAGTATCGTGTAAAAACTGAAGTCGTATTCTTCTTGAAACGTCACAACATACCTTCCAACTTGTTGACATTTCGGTAAGTTACAAGATTTTCTAACAAATGTTATAGAATGAAAAAATGAAAGTAAATTGTATAGATAGATGATCGTATGTATATTAATAGGGATCAAATAGATTTGAAAGCTTTAAAGAAGAATGTGGAAACGAAATTGGAACTGGTGCTCGTTGATCATCATAACCTTCCGGACGAAGACACTTATCTAATGGATTCTGTAGTAAAAATAATCGATCACAGACCACAAGACGAACGGTGGCTGTGGCCTGGTAGAGAAATACATCTGGAGAGCGTAGGCAGTTGCGCGACGCTAGTGGCGCGAAATTTATTCGATAAACATGCAGAAATAATAGACTCGCAGATATCGAGTCTTCTGAGAGGTATGCAAGCAAGTCAGCAAGCAAACAAACAAGATGGCTTTCATTAAATTTTACTCGAATATATTATTCAGACATCAAATTGATTTTGCGTTATTTAAACGTAATTGTTATTGCAATTTTTATAGGTCCAATCTTGGTCGATACTTGTAATTTTTCAAAAGAGGCCGATCGTGCTACTCCCGCCGATGTGGAAATCGTGGAATCTCTGGAAAAAGTTGGACTATTAGATCTAGACAGAGATAAAGTGTTTAACGAGATCGTCAAAGCAAAATCTGACATTAGCGAATTGACTATCGATGATCTTTTGATCAAAGATTTAAAAGTAATTGTTGGCATACCGATTGTTGGATTGCCTATGTTGGTGAAGGTAAAAACTAAAGCATACGCGTATTCCTTCTTTTACGTATGAATTGTAATTCATTCAATTTGCATATCGCACTTTAGGATTTCCTTGATTTACAAGAGGATTATCTAGAAAGTCTTGGAAATTTTGCCAAATGTAAAAACACTACGATCGTCGTTCTAATGGGAATGCAACTTAATGCGCAAGAAATATCTCGAGATATCGCTGTTTTTTCGTCTCATGCCAATCGGCTAAGAGATAAGGTTAGCACAATCTTTCCGTTTTTATTTTATTCGATCTGTCGATAGAGATACGATCTTGGCTCAATTTTACTATTAACAGATAATAGAAGCTTTAATGGCGTCTACGCAACCATCTCTCGAATTGAGTTTGATTAGAAAAATTCACCAAGAAGATGGAGATGTTAATTTGTTCCTTTATGAACAAAGGAATCTACGTGCCACGCGAAAACAAATTTTACCGATCATTCGAGATACCGTTTCGTTGGAGTGTCGATGCTGAGTAACTATTCGTGATAGGATCTCTTGCTTGAAATTGAATTTGTAAAGACAAAATGCGAGAGATTATAAGAAGTCACATTTCAGATGGCAGTGTCAGTTCGTTGAGTTCAATCTTCCAAATAAATGAAATAAGAACAATAGGAAACAAAATGACTCATTTTACTTTAAGCTAAGTTGTTTCGAAACTCTTTAATTTAAGCTAAGTTGTTTCGAAACTCGTTAATTTAAGCTAAGTTGTTTCGAAACTCGTATTATAAATAACCAACACATTTAAACGCGCGAGATTCCACAGAATTACCTTATTTCTTTTGTTACATGAAGGGAGAGAGAGAGAGAGAGAGAAAGGGAGAGAGAGAGAGAAAGAGAGAAAGTGAGAGTAAGATACAAAGAGAAAGGTGGAGAGAGAGAGAGAGAGAGAGAGAGAACGAACGATCGATTGATACGACTACAAGTTGATGGTGATTACTCCAATTTTCTTCGAGTTAATTATGCTCTATGCCGAGTGTAACGTACATGAAAGATCGATACCATTATAACGATATCAACATCGTTACTACGATCGGAGATACATACATTGGAGGGAGATATTCCCCTATATCCCCTTTCGCCCCACTCTTCTCCGCCGCTCCTATCTTCGAGCAAACTCACCACCACCACGGGCCGATACCATGGATGTTGGGCTAAAGCTTTGGTCCAGGGTGGCGGAGTTTGCATCGAACTACGTTTCGCGAGAAACGCGACAAGACGAACAAATTTATTCGCCGGAAAGAGCCGAAAAACTAACCGAACGTGAGAAAATCTGTCAATTATATAGTGCGGGTAGCAACAATTCTTACGAGTTGTCGTTTTTTTCTTTTTCTAATTAGGACGTGCACCGTATGTATATACGTATATGTATAGAGAAAAGAAACAAGGAAAAAGGAGAAAAGTTAAAAGAGAAATTGAAATTACGATAAGTTGGTGCACTTTGATTCGTGGTTAGCTTTACAACGATGCTAAATTCCTTTCGTTTTTCAAAATTTACCGTGTTCACGTATCCCGTATACGCAATAAGTGGCATGCGTCAATCTTAAAAGGTAAGCACCTTTTGACATTGAGCTTTTTATCAAACCTATCGGGTATAAAGATCCAAACATATTAAGTGTCATATCGCATCAATTACGAAAAAGAAGACGCACGTGTTTCATATTTAATAATAATTGATACGATTCATTTTACACGGATGTAATAGATGTAGAAGAAATTTGGTAATTATAGTTTTGATAGTCGAATCGAATGAAAATTACATTATGAAACAGATCAGTTTCAATAAGAAAAAGAAAAATTCAATTTTTTTAATTTTTATTAATTTTTATAAATTTTTATAAATTCAATTTCGTCGGCCCATTTTGAATAATATCGAGCATAAACGGATATTGTTATATCTATTATAGAAATTATTGAAACGAATATGTGTGCGTGTACGCAACGTGTAAATAGTAAATACATACATGGATCGAGAGAAAAATACTTAACGGGACATAATAAGACCTCTCTAATCGTAAGAGAAAAGGATGATTCGATGATCCTGTCATTTACATTTGCCTCTGCGTTTGTATTTACGTTTACACAATGACGTATATACATGACATAGTTAAATAACATAAATATTATAAATATTGAACCGTTTGTCGAAAACGAATAAAGGTCCGAACAAACGAAACAAATGGAGCAAACGAGTCGAACATGGTCATGCTCTTCCTTCCTGCGGCACGCTCGTATTGATCGTACTTTACTTGTTGCACGCACACCCAATACCTATCCAGGACCCCGTGCGCATTCCCTAACCCTCTTTGTCTTCATTTTCCATCGGTGAATCTAATTAACGTGCAACCTGCAAATTGCCAGCTGCTAACTGCCGACCGTACAAGCGCTAACCTATCTAATATCGATAGTAATAGCGATACTTGATAGCGGTTTCGATAGTTGCAATTTCTTCGTCTCTCAACCATCGACAATCTACGATCGATTCTTTTTAGATCTTTCTTTCATAAGTACGGCCAGATACCTAAAACGGATATAGTTCTCTTTCTCTTTGGATACACTTGAATATCGAACGCGTCTCGCATGCATTAACGCGCTGCCCTAGTCCTTTCTCCCTCCTTTAATTTCGTAAATCATGTTTCTTTTTCTTCGCCGCAGTACGATTAATCACGTACCACATGCAACATCAACACCTACGACGACCGTCAATCGCGTGTATTTCGTTTTTACAGTGAAATAAATTGTGCCACGATATGGCTTGAAAAGCAAATAGCGATTATTCGTATTACACTTACGATCGATAACATGTAATATCTAATCTGAAAGTTATTATAGTAGAAATTAAAATATAATAAGTATAGTTAATGTATAGTTAATGCGATTAGTTGATTAAGCAATATACAGTTACAGCTTGAGAAATCGAACAATGTTAGCAAAGGACTCGGTCTACCATGAACTATAAAGAAATCGAAAACGATAGAAGATCCGGATATCGAGATGCGGTACATCCTAACGGTTGTCTCATTGGGAGTGCTTCTGGCAACTGTTCGCTGCAGAGAGAATTCAACGAAAAACGTTTTCGGTGAGGAAATGAGCAATTAAGGATAACGATATCGAAGAAATTAATTGTAAAAAGATAAGATCGATGAAATAAGGCCTGTATGTAAATATGTATGTTCGCAACTTGCAGATCAGTGCATCTTTCCCCTTGGCATGGAAGAGGGAAAAATTCCAGATGATGCGATCACCGCTTCTTCTAGCTACGAAACAAAATCCGTGGGCCCGCAAAACGCAAGGTAAATTGTTTTAAATGATCATTGTCGATAAAGGTAAAATTATGCGTACTATTCGATGCGTTTTACCTTCGAACGACTTAGATTTCTATATAGTTTATATAGTTTATATAGTTTAGAGTTCTATATAGTAGACTATAGAGTTTTACGATTCTTTTATCAGCTTCGCATCAGTTTCGTTCCGTTAAACGTAAACACTACCGGTGGTTGGAATTTAAATAAAATAGGATAAGAGATATTCGGTTGAAAAATAAGATTTAAAACGATATAAATACATACGTATACGCAGTATGATATGGTATGGCACTGTAGCGTAGCAGTCGGTAAGAAAGGGCGATACCGATGTTTGCACGTTTGCAGGATAAGACAAGAGAAGAATGGTGGCGCTTGGTGTCCAAAAGCGCAAATCAGTAGCGCGATAAGAGAATACCTGGAGATCGATCTGACGAAAAATCATCTGATAGCGTGGACCGAAACTCAAGGACGGTTTGGCAACGGTCAAGGTCAGGAGTATGCGGAGGCTTTCTTTCTCGAGTACTGGCGCGACACGAAATGGCATCAATATAGAAACTTGATGGGTGACAGAGTTCGTGTCTGTGTGTGATAAATCGACCGGAAATCGTCTGCATTGCTTCGAATTCAAGCACAGTCGCATCGAATACATAAGTACTTACATACATACTTATATACATATGTATGGGTCGTCGCGAGGAAGGAATTAGAAAAATATAAGAAAGTTACGATATCGTAAGCTTTCGGACGGTTATTCAAAGAAAAACACAGTCCTCTACGCTCTAGTCTGTACTCGAGAGCAAGGCGAGACGTCTCCGGTGACCGTTGATGCTGAGAAACAATGCGACTACCGATATTCCTACGTCGATACACCGATCGAGCGTCGTTCGTTTCAGGTACTACGCGGCAACAGCAACACCTACCTGGTAGAAAAGCAGAAGTTGGACTTACCGTTTGTCGCGAGCAAAGTGCGATTCGTACCTTACAGCCAACATCCCCGGACAGTTTGCATGCGAGTCGAAATTTACGGATGCGTATTGGAACGTGAGCATTTCTATACCGTATATTTTACCGTTTGCCTTATCGTTTAGGCGTTTCGTCATTTCTCGTCTATCGATTCGACACGTTACAATCGTGATAACGTGTACGTATTATAACATATGTACGCACTATACGACCATCAACTATTTTTCTCATCCTCAGAGTATGTCGCGAGTTATAACGCGCCTAAGGGATCAAATCCAGGGCCCGGAGGACGAAACGTTCAGGATGCTTCGTATGACGGTGTGGAGATCGAGCCTCTTGTTCTCGTAAACGGTCTCGGGCAATTGACGGATGGAATATTAGGCGAAATTTCTGAAATTCTCTCCTCTTCGACCAATGCTACGAACTGGATCGGCTGGTCGGATCGTACTACAATCCAGATTATTTTTCGTTTTCAAGAACTACGAGAATTTCAAAATTGCACCGTACACATCGCTCGTATACCACAACTAGACGTCGAGGTTCGTTTTCTTTATTCTTTTTTACAACGAGCTTACATACACATACACAAAATTCAGAATTAAAAAATTCCTTTATAAATATCTTTCCAAAGCTGACAATTTCTTTTATTTTTTTTTTTTCTTAGACATTTTCGCAAATGCGCGTTTGGTTTTCCATCGATGGTGAGAACTATCGATCGGAAGCAGAAAAATCCGAGTGGCCGATCGTTGCTGGATCGCCCGCTGCCGAAACGGTTTTGGTATCGATCCCTTTACAATCTAGAATCGGACAATTTGTAAAAGTGGAATTCAGTCTTGCCGCGAAATGGTTGCTTCTCAGCGAAATCACCTTTTACACTGGTAAGTGTTTAGATAATAGTCATATACGAGTACAAGAATATAAGAAAAAAGAAAGAGTTGGACGCGAATTAATAATGCTTTGTTAACCGTATTGACCGCAGGTAGCACAAGTCGGTCGAACGATTTGAATATTTTAGCTGATGATCAATCATCGGAAGTTCAGCAAAATCGAAGCGAACAACGAGCAAAATCCAGCAGCTCCGTCATCCACTCGACCATCAACTCCGTGAGTTTGAATGTAACGGATCTTTACCAAATCGACGAAGATGCCTCGATACCGGATGTCTTTCCCGTTGGTACCTCCCAAACGTATATCGGCCTTGTCAGCGGCCTATTGACAGTGTTTGTCCTTTTCTTAACGTGTACAACATTTTTGATCAAACAAAGAGGCCGTAACAAAGTCGCTTTGTTGCAAAAGCATACAGCTCTACTGTGCGACTCATCTGCACCAGACATTGCGATCTCTCCAAAGGATGTTAAACTCTCGAATTCGATCGTAACCGGATTGTCCTTGATTCGCAAACCTATCATTATTGCCCCTTCCGATAACTTGCCTGATCGATCCAATACAGATTTCCAAACGGACGCCAAAGCTGCTGTCGTCGATTCCCACTTCGATAATTCTGATGCCCGTTCCACTCTATACGAGAGAACATACAGTCTGTTCTCCGAAGAAAATCTCGTGGTTGCAAACTCAAACGCGTCCTCCACCTGTACAGCCGAATCATGTTCAGGTGAATCTAACCAACCTTTTCTACACAACAGTTTATATACTCTAACCTATTGACTTCCGCGCCTATTTGTATTATGCATGTGCGTATGCGTACATGATACTATATATATTATTATTACGTATATTACGTCAAATTTCATTTTTCTTCTACCCAATTGAATCCATTTCAGATTTCAAGCGCAAGTCGAGCTTCACGACAAACAAGTATGCGGAAGTGACAATGCCAACGACTATGACATATTCGACGAAAAAAGCGTTTCATCTTCAATCGAGAAACACGAATCAAAGAATCTACGAGGGGTATTATGCGGCAACAGACATTTTAACGGTAGGATGATGGATCAGATGTGTTTATAACAATTCTAACAAAGGTATTATATAGAGATTTTTATATAGATGTATGGTTGTAGATAAAGAGAAGGGAGATCCCGTCGACTATGAGCCCGTTTACACCGCTTCACATTCGTGAGGAAACCGTATGTTTACCAAGTACCATTGATTCCTGCAACGTTCAGCGTGTTTCCAGACACAGATTAAGAATTCTAGACAAACTCGGTGAAGGAAATTTCGGTTTGGTAAGAAGAAACAATATCGATGAATTAAACTGATAGTTTATCAATATGAAATTTAATCGAATACGTATGCTCAATCAGGTTCATTTATGTGAAGCAAAGGGTATCACGAATCCCGAAGTAGGAGCGACTCAAAGTCGGCAAATTGTAATCGTTAGGTCTCTTTGGCGAGGCGTTGTAGATTCTTTAAGGTATGTTACTAATTCCGAAATGTAACGCCGGTTCGAAAAACCTTTCTTTATATTCTTATGGCATTTTGACTTGAGCAATACACAGGTTTGACTTTACGAAGGATATGCATGTTTTGGCGATGCTCCAAAATTCAAACATAGCAAAGATGATGGCCTTGGTAAAAGAGGAACCGTTTGGAGCTATTTTCGAGTTCGGTCGTTTCGGAGATCTCCTTACCTTCTTAGAAAGTCGCGGTGGTAATTTGGACAACAAGGACGATATTAGGTGAGTAAAATATTAGGTGATTATATATCAATAGTGTATTTGCCTTTTCAATTTTCTTTCTATTCTATTATATTCTATTCGCAGCTATGACAACCATTTAAGCTTTATTACCCAAATTGCATCTGGCATGAAGTATTTGGAATCCATGAACATTGCACATTGTGATTTAGCAGCCAGGTAAGTAAATCGAGAAAAAAATGACAGAATCCGTAAAGAAATAAATCGACTTAATCGATCCTCGATATATACGTTGTGTAATATTTTAGGAATTGCATTGTTGGTCAGGATCTGACAATAAAGGTGTCGGATCATGCCATATATTGCAACAAATATGATCATCATTATTTCATCGACGGGCATAATGTAAAAGTTCCTCTTCGTTGGATGGCATGGGAAGCAGTGTTACTGGTAAGCGACTGTTTCTTATTTCCTCTTCATCTCATCTCTACGTTATAGTTATAGCTACGTTTCCTCGTCTTGTGTCCCTCGAGTATATGTTTCTGCTATCGTAACTTCGCTACGGATCCCATTTATTTTCATTTTTGTTTTTCCTCTCAGGGTAAACGTAGTTGCCGAGCCGACGTTTGGTCGTTTGCTGTAACAGTTTGGGAAATTTTTCTAAATTGTAAGGAGATACCATATGCGGATTTAACAGTGGCACAGGTTTTAGAAAACTGTGGCCACTGTTACCAAAGCGAAACGTATATTGGTGGTAATGGACAGCCCGATGACAACAACGACCAAAGGAATCATCATCGAATTCTTTCACAACCCGATCATTGTCCAGATGACCTCTACCGTGTAATGAAAAAATGTTGGAGTACACGAATCGAGGACAGACCCCAGTTTGCGGAAATTCACCTATACCTCGAGAGACTAGCCCTCGATTGAACGTTCGAGATACTCGAGATCGAGTAGCACGGACCAAATGGTTACAATCAGCCAAGAAGCATCCTGTACGTAAATTTCAGCTTTTTATGCTGACTTAACCTGTATTTTCGCTTCATTCATTTCTTTTTTATATCTATTCCTAATGTATATTTCAATCCATCTTAAAAATATCGTAAAACTATTTCTTTCGCCCATTACAAACACCCTTCGTAATCGCTTCAGGATGCTCTGGCCATTAACTTTTAATGCTCAATTAGGTTTATATATAAATCAACTTTTATGCATATAGAAATATTCACACTTGTACACACTCACATACATCAAGCGAGAGCGAGAGAGAGAGAAAGAGAGAGAGTGAGTGAGTGAGTTTCTGCAATCGTGAAACACAAAGCACCATAATAAGAAATCATATTGTCTTGTCCTTCGATTAACTGTAAATGATCGGTTGTAATATGCAAAAACAATCGATGATTCAACATTGCAACCGTGATTCTTTACGTACGAATATTCCAACAGCGAAACAAATAGACGTTGCAATTGCGTTACAATTCGAATGTCTAGTACCTCAGCTTGTTTAGCGCCCAATAATGTTACAATACTGCTTATTCTGTATGTGCGAAGAATAAGTTGTTGCATATGAAAAATAAATAAGATTCACCGGTTTGGAAAAACGCGCGGCAAGAGAAATACGTGAATTTGAACGATCGAGCACGCAAACGAATACAACAGAAATGAACTTTTCAATGGACCGTTAATATTTACTTTTTATCAAAGACAGGCGGAAGATGGTTTGCAAAAAGGGATATTGCATTGTTTCGCATGAATAAATTCACGTGCTCGAGTTTTGCATTCGAATGTGTTACGCCGTTACGCTGCAAATATTTGTAGAGTAATAGATAAAACTGCATATCAAAAAGATAGCCAGTAATAGTGGTTTGCGGGCGTTACTACAAACCAAATGGGACAATCAATATCACGAACATTGTTTCATACAAATTAGACGATACGCGACTTTAAAAAGTAATTATCGATCGATTTGCTAACACTTACCGAATATTTTAGGATATTACACCCAAGCATTACCAATCGGATTGTATCCTCACGGGTGAATCGATCGTACTCTCATCGTATCGAGCGTTGATATCTACGCGTACGTTTCTATAGAAGCATAAATTTTTTTAAATGTGCGATTACATTGATCGACATTTGTAATACAAATCATACGTATCCCATTAAAAATTATATTCTTCATATTTCCAACGTTACGGTAAATAAAAATTGTTATACACTATCTAATAAGCTGTGTCTATTGTTGGTGTTCTAATATATGTAAGACAATACTAAAACAGTTAGAGGGAAAAGCGTATGAGCAATTTCAGACTTCATTGCTAATGGTTTCTATCGGCACCAAAGGGATGATGTTTGTTTCTCGATGAAACTCGTCAAGGGGTTGCTCCCAACGTTCTTCGAAGTAGATTCCCAAGAGAAATTTTGTACCAATTCCTGTGTTAATGGCCCAAGGCAGATGATGCTCGAGATATAATTTCCTTTGCCTAAAACGCCAAAGAGAAATTCGACTGATTGGACTGGATAAAATCCGGCGAATTGAATAAAAAGAAGATGGAGACAAAACCATCGATCGGTTGCAAGTACCAGGCTCGAGATTCACTCGATGAATTTACCTTGGACGCAACCGGAACGCTCCAAATATCGCTCCGCTGAAACACATTGGTAATCGTAATTGTAACGCTTCTACCCACTTGACCGTCACTTCTCCAAGCATCGTGGTTGGCATTAGAAGTAGAGCATGATAAATATCGTGTGTTTCTCGATATCGTTGCATTACATATGCTAATTCAGTATCTTCAACGAATCTGACCGCAGGTCTAGTATCGGGGGACACGTTCTGTAACAGACCAATATTTTTGTTCCAATTTGCAGAAACGCGCTAACAATTTCAGTATATGATATAATTTGTAAGAAACGACCAATCGATTGGTGTGATCGTTGTCTACGTATATCTCTATCGAATCGAATCGAATCGAGTGGAGTCAAGTCGAAAGAGCTTACGTTAACGTCCAAAAAATCGCAATAGATCCTGCCAAGGGTTCCTTGTGGTAATCGTCTTAGCGCGGAAAAATCAATCGTAGACGAGGATATACGTGGTTTCCTGGCAAGAATGCGAGATCCCTCGGAGGTTGCGAGCATTTTTCGATGACAGTAGGAAAGAGCGTCGGTACCGGTCGTTTCTGCCAAGCATGCGATCATGTCGCCGCGAAAAGGATCAACGAATGAGATCGCGGCTGCACCGGCCGCCAAAATTGCACGTTGCACCGGCGACAGAGATACACGATGTTTCGCGTAATCCATCGTGAAGGATGACGAGCAGCCAGAGCTGCTGAATAATCTTCGAAGTGGCCAGCCTGAAACTGACGGAGGACTGAATGAGAATCGATCGTGTTTCTTTTCTCCAGAAATTAAATTTATTCACTATAAAATATACTTTTGTACACGTGCATTATTAATGATAGTATATTGCACCTTCGAGATTTCGAAGTACGTATGTACAAGTTGTATTTCACAAGGTAAAGGTGATACGCTATGGCGCGCAACATCTTATTATTCATTTCTTCTATCCGGTAACGGTCTTATCGCTTTGGTATAGAATCTTATATCTTATTTATGACTATTACTATAGTTTGTCACGCTTGCTGCTCTTTCCCTATTCCCATTTCGTTCCCTCTTTTTCCGGCTCCCAAAAGCTTTACAATTCCACAACAAAGAGGACACGTGACACGTGTCGCACACTAACACAGATACAAAACACTAATACAGAGAAACAATATGATGGGCTCGAGGAAGCGAGAGCAACGGAGAGAGAGAGGAAGAGAAGAACAGAAAGAGCCGCGGCGACACATGGCACGATTTCGTTGCTTTGTACATCGATCATACAGCTTGCACTTTATTTGTCGTTTGGTCATCGAAAAGCGGAGAATATTTTGGTTCGGTCGATTCCTTCCTTCGAAAGGTTACCCAAGTGTAAACCAAGCTACCGACGACACTTAAATTCAATCCTACGAAATTTAACCACGTAAATATGTAGTCACCACCGATCATCATTCCGAGATAAGTAACGCATATATTTTTCAAACATCCGATTATCGTGGTGGTCAACGCAGAGTTATAAAGTGTGCAAAGTATCATGCTGTAGGACAATACAAAACCCATCACACATGAAAGGCCAAACTGTACAAGAAAGAACACATTGTTCCAATGTGGAAATTCTATGATAGAATGCATGTCTTCCATCCAGTAGGCAATGCTAATCGCTGGGACAATCATAAACAATGAATTATAGTACATCAGTCCGTATTTTCCTAGTTCCTTCGAGTCCAATTTCTTCTTCATGTAGACACCATTGGCGGCCGTAAAAAAATCGTTCAATAGGATAAAAAGATAGCCCTCCAAATTAAAAGCAAGATCATTTAACGCAGCTACCACTGCCCCGACCATCATCATGTATACGCTCAACTGAACGGAAACACGCGCCCTTACTCCGAGAATATAGTATTCAGCGATCATCGTCATAAGAATGCTAAATCGTCTAAGGGCGGTGAACATTGGAAGGCTCAGCTGTTTCGTACCACCTAATCCAAAGATCATGTTGCCGATGTAAATGATCGGTAATGGCCATATCTTGACACACGTTGTTACTTCTAGGTTAGGAAATTCAACGTAGCGCAACTTCTTTGCTGCGAAAAGTAACATAATGGTAGCCAACATTTGTCCTATGCCGAGCATTTGAAACGATGGAAATTCGAACGACGTCAGCACTGTCTTATTTACAACTGTGATCATAAATGAAGATAACCCGTAAAATAGGGCAGAACCGACCCTCGCGAACATCACATTTTTATGACTCCACGGCATACCGATCAAAATTGATAATATTCTCTTACTCTCTTCTTTTTTTCTTACTTTCTCTCCTTCCCTTCTCTTTTCTCTGCGTTCCAATCACAACTTTTATATTACTAATATGCCAAATTTATATCAAATTTCATAAAACATACACTGGTATAACCTTATCATCCTTCTATCGGTTTTCTATTTCTCCTTTTGTGCTGCACACGTCGCCAACGAAGATTCCACTATCCTACTGGTTCATTCAGTATTATTAACAGTAGTAGTATTAACATTAAGTGTTCATTACTTAATGTTACTGAATACCATTAAGATTTGTTTATAAAACGTAAAGTACACACACGAGTGCTTCTTTTTCCTCTAATTATTCTTTAAGCGTGTTGACGTAATATTTTATCTTCCGCTATTCTTCGTACTCTTCGTTTATCGTTGTCGTTGGCACATACAAATTTTGTATCTCGCTTTTCCTTCTGCTTGTCTTCTAATCTATTATCTTTGTTCTCAAAATGAATCTCAGTATATATACCTAGTATACTTGCATACATACGTATATCGTATTTAATTCTTTTATATGAAGATTAAGAATTTCTGCTTTGCAAGATTTTTATCAAATTCCTTTTATAATTTATTTCATTTATAATAATGAATACATTGTTATTCATTTAATTTTCAGCCTGTTATTAACTAATTTGTTATAAATATCATTCATCGATTAATAATACTAGTATACATATTTATCGCATGTACAAAGTTTTGATGGTAGGAACACGATACTAATGAGCCATCTTATAATTAAAGGAGATGAAAAAGAGAAAAATATATATTTTATATGTTAGTAAATATGTAACTCGTTCGATCATGAATACTTTACTAAGAAATGAGACTTGCTTACAAGGATTTTGAACATGAAGCGCTATCTTGCGATCGAGTTCCTCTAAAATTCGATCATACGCTGATACGTTTAGGATTTCATTTCACAGTCTCTTTCATTCGGTCCAACTAGACCGAGCATGATCCGAGCTCTCGTTCAGTGTAATGAGTTTCTATTCGATTATTTAAGCAAGCGTAGACTGTAATAGTCTAGTAAAATTATTTAAAGTTTCAGCGCAATGTGTTTTTGTTCAAAGCTTTCTTACGTAACGCGAACTAAAAGTTGTAAAAACAAAAATATATCATGATGTAAGTTAAACATTTGATTTTAAGGAAACCTTAAAGCATTTTACTTGCCTTTTTTCGTTATTGGTTACATTATAATCGATAACCAACTGGTTCCCATGTTATTTTCAGGATAGAAAAAAGGAAACACTGACGATTTTATACGACGTATTTTTATCATGTTATTTATTTTTTGCTCAATCAGGATCTCCCGTAACATATGTCTATCATCGTTGAAACTGTCTATCGCTCCAGTATGTGTGTTCACTTTTTTCCAATATTATTAAGCCTTCAATATTTTGTTACTTTTTCTGACAAATTATCCTAGTATTCTACCGAGGCTACATCAAGCGTAAAGAAATTATCCCGTACACAGAAATACCGATGTTTATTAGACACAAAAAATGTAAAAAATCAGAAGATATCACCTAACTTTGTTACATCGTTTGATCACCAAAAGCCTACCCAATGTGTAGATATAACGAACAATGAAAAGCAAAAGAATTTATATATACAAAATAAACAAGAATGGCAGTGTATAAAATTAGATTCTGGCAAACTTCGAAAACATTGTTTCATGTTATCTAAGATACGGTTAACATGTAAGAGAAACTAATATCTTTAACAAAAACATTGATATTTTATATGATAATTTGTTTGAATAGAAAAAATGAAGAATCAAATCATTATTTTTAGCTTTGGTAGTTGTAACAACCATGGCTGGATATGCATTAGCACCAGGGCCTTTCGATGCTTTTACATTTGTCGCATGTTCTATGGGTACTGGATTAGTGTCTGCAACAGCAAATGCTATCAATCAATTTTTTGAAGTTCCGTTTGATGCACAGATGTCAAGAACAAAGAACAGAGTGTTGGTTAGAGGTTACTTAACGTATGTAGGATATAGTTTCAATTGCAGAAGCATCCAGATTCTTTAGCTTAGAACTAGTGTTATATCTATAACAGAATTTTTCTAGTAGACCCGGCCATGCAATAATGTTTGCAGCGGTATCTGGCTTCAGTGGATTATTATTATTATATACCCAAGTTAATGGATTAACAGCTACTTTGGGAGCAGCTAATCTGCTACTGTACACTCTTATTTACACTCCTATGAAACGCATTAGTATTCTAAATACTTGGGTGGGTTCCATAGGTAAGTATATTATGATACTTTTGCTATTGTATTTAAATGTTTTTCACTATACTAACTGAGATTACATATCAACTGTTATTTAGTTGGAGCCATACCACCATTAATGGGTTGGGCATCTTGTGTTGGCAATATAATATCTCCAGGTGCTTGGATAATGTCTGGTCTATTATATGCATGGCAGTTTCCTCATTTCAATGCTTTATCATGGAATTTGAGGCCGGATTATTCACGTGCCGGTTATAGAATGATGGCAGTCACGAATCCAAAGCTTTGTCGTAAAACAGCATTACGTTATACCGCTGCATTAATGGGTCTTTGTTATTTAGCACCAGTTTGTGATGTAACAAATTATTGGTTTGCCTTGTTATCGACACCACTTAATGCATATTTTCTTTACCTTGGTATGTCAAAAACATATTTATACTGATATTTTGAAAAAAAGAAAAGGAAGAGGAATGAAAGTAAATTTAACTTTGTGTTTTCTCTTTTCTAGCTTGGGAATTTCACAAGCACTCTGATAGTAAAAGTTCTCGCAAACTGTTTCATTTTTCATTGATTCATTTACCTGTTCTTATAGTTCTTATGCTTATAAATAAGAAACAGTGGTATAGTGATGACAATGGACGGAGAGATATGATACCTTCCAAAGAAAAAGGCGATATTTACACAGTTTTAATGAAAACGATTGCATCGACATTTTCGAGCACTTAATAAACTACCTTGAAATTTACGTCATGATACTATAGGAATCATAATAAGCTGTAAGTTGTATATAAAGATGACTTTATAACACTTAATGAAGCAATTTGTAGTATAATTTGTGAATAATAGCAGTTATCATAACTGTGATCATGTATAAAAATCAATACAAGAGTCACAAAATATGATTATGTACATGTAGTAGTGTATATATTTATTTATTTATTTAATTTTTGTTTTTATAACTTAAAATATTATACAGTGTCATATTTTATCTTGAATAGCTTTCCGTTTCGCAGCAAATTCTATCGCCATTTGTCTTCTAGTCTTAGTTAAATTTCTGTGTCCGGCACAATCCAGATTTTCTGTGAAACATTTGTTTCTACAGCACTGTCGGCATAATTTATGAACACATTTGTGACTCTACGGGAGAAAACGTAACGACGAGATTAATAAATTTTATTCGAATTGATAACAAAAGATTATGTTTAAAATAAAGTTTTGCAAACCACTGGATTTGGACAATCGCAACACAAATCAGATCCTCTTTTCACAATGATAGCTGGTCTGTTGGGGCGGCGCGCTATTCGTTTGAGCTTCTTCAAGCGTTTTCGTGATATCTCATTTCCTTCTTCGTCTCTAAATTTTCTCTTGACCGTTTCATTTTGCTACAAAAATTGAATATCGAAATAATAATAATAAATAAATAAAACAATTATATCATATGACAAGGAAAAGGAAGAAAAGAATAATAGGGATAGGGATACAGATAGAAATAGAAATAGGAATAGAAATAGAAATAGAAATAGAAGTAGGGATAGGAAAAAGGAAAAGGAAATTGTTTGTGATAGAATAGTGGAAACCAACCGTTTCGATCTTTTCAATTTCTAGCTTTTGTATATTCTCCTCTGGAAGATGACGTATATATGGTTGGCACAACCAGGGAGGTAGTTTTAAATTATGATCTGAAATATAGAATGCAAGTAAGTAACAACGGTCATACTTTGGTGGTATATCACGATAGTGTAATTAAAAATACAAAGGAAAAGTGTATACACAGCCAGAAGGAAAGTGGATGTATATATGCCATACGAATGAAGAATAATGTATATAATGGAATATAATATAATCGAATATAGTGGTAGAGCCTACGAACCGGACATTTCTTCCTGCCAAATTAAACGACCTTCGTGATAAGGCAGATACCGATCCCTCAAAGCGTATACGACGTTTCTGAAGGATTCCATGGTAGAGTTTCGGGCCAAATTTTCTCTCTCTTGTTTATTTTCTGCTAAACAAAGTCTACTCTCTAGTTAAAAGAACGCTGAATGCATAAGTCGATTTGTAATTTCGAAAATTACTTATATAATATACATAGAGATTGAAAATAAACAGAAGCTACAAATAATTGATTTTTCATACGTACGTGTGTTGGAACAATTTAAAAAGATGACCACGAATGTAAGAAGGAGGGGCTGGGTAGCGTTCCACCAAATCTAAATATTCAAGAGCTGGCTCCCAACTAGGTGGATAACAAGCTTCGAATATGTACGGATTGTAAAGGTTGCCCTCTGCTGACATTACACCATGAACACCGGTTTCCTCTATACATCTTTCGATATCTTGCAGACACTGTATGTTACCATTCGCAAATACTGGAATTGTGACGGCCTGTCTGAACGTTTGAAATAACAAGAAATAACAACTTACTGGAAGATACACGCCAAATGAAGATACGAAGAGTAATTGTTAATCATACCTGACGGCTTTGATGTGATCCCAAGACGCGATACCGGTTAACGGACCTTTTTGTTCCCGAGTTCGTCCGTGCACGGTAAGTAATTGTGCCCCAGCGGTCTCGAGCATTTGCGCATACTTAACAGTTTTATCGATCTCCGCAAATACACGAAGCTTACAAGTAACTGGCACACGGAGACTTTTGCTCAAAGTACTTACTGTAATAGTTTGTAAGGAGAAAATAAATTGGAGATGTAACGTTATATTTAAGATTTATGTTACGAACCGATTCGTCGAAGCAAGTCCCAATCGTCTTGAAGGAAAGCACCATAACGACCACGTTTCGCGATAGCTTGAGGACAACCAATGTTTATATCCACTGCGTCGCAGTACGGTTCTGCCAAAAGTGCTGCTTCTAATAGCGTATTCGGATCGTTGCCACAAAACTACAATAAATGAGATCAATGCGAATATGTGTTAAAGATTAAAGTGGAGAGAGAGAGATGTGAATCGTATACCTGGACGATTAATGGGCGATCTTCGACAGTACTGGTAAGAGCCTCTCGTCGATATTTTGGATCTCGACAGAACACGGAAGAATGAAGCATTGGCGTGTAACAAAGGTGGGCACCATGACGACGACTTAACAACCTCCAGGCTAATTCGCTTGCGTCGACCATTGGTGCAACTACGTATCGTGGAGAACTTAATACATTTTCCCAAATATTCGTCTCAGATGTAGCAGAATCTGTGGCGAGTTGATTGGACGTGTTTACTGAAACTGATGACATCTACAAAAATATACGATCATGAGTACATAAGAGAAGGTAATTCATGAATTTTTCAATTTAAGCGAGCAGCATGAGTTTTGTTGAAAAGATTCTGTTCTTACGATATGGAAACGATTACTCACTTACGGTACTCACTTTATGATGTTTAAATCTAGGATGAAAGATGTGGTGCATTCACACAACTATTCCCCCCGTTTCTTCCCCTTTTTCTCTACCATATTCCCTTTTCACATTTAAGTTTGCCAAGAAAAGAACATGGCGGTTTTAGAGTTTACTGTTTATCGCGTATTAGAGCCGTTTTAAGCCGAAGAAGCAGCGGAGGAAACGATCGGAGTAATCAATCAATACGATGGATTTCACATTTCCCGTGAAAATGAAACGGGTCGCGAGCGACTTGTGAAGACGACAAAGGGCGCGGCACAGATGACGATGATGACGACGATGATGAACAAATGGAACGGTTGGAGAAGCCGGAATACGACGACAGAGAAGAATGCGTCGATCGTGGTGTCGCAGGTTTCGATAATTCCGATTCCAAAATAGGAGACAGCTTGATAGATTGCGTCATTTGCGATTTGATTTTGGCTGTTTGTCCTCTTCGAAAAAGAGTTCGCGTGTTCGATCTCCTATATGTCGTGGATTCTCCCAGCATTTTCTGTGATCGGACTAAGTTCCGATACTGTTGTAAGTCCAATGAATCGGATTCTGTGATTGACGGTGAACGATGCAACGCATGAGCTTTCGAATAAGATCGTCGTGCTGATGTCGCTGCTGTTGCGTCAGTCGCCAGCGTTTCGAACGGAACGATGAACGAAGGAGAGGCCGTGGCTGTGTGGAAGAGTGACGATGATGACGACGACGATGACCACGATGGCACCGTTGCCACCGTGTCCTTGATCGTCGTTAGATTCCGATTGCGATTGCGATTCCGATTGAAATCGGTAGTATCAATTTCCTTGGACTTTGATGTCTGCGACGTGTTGGTCGCATCCAACGACTGCTGTCGATTCTTCCTTTTCTTCCTGCACCTTCTTCTCCTTTTTCCTTTACTTAGATAAGTCCGCAGAAATCTTGCTATTCTTTCAACGGTTTCGCACGAGTTTGTGGAAACGCGCACCACCTGGTCGGACGTATCGTCACAACTGGATCGTTTTTTGGATTCCAACACGTTCGGCCTGCCGTTTGCCGTACAACAATGCATAGTTAATGGCGAATTGAGCGCGGCGAAGCAACAAAAGACAGGTGACGGTGTCGATAAACCAGCGGTGGTAGCGTTACAATCTCGAGACATCGTAGATTGTTCGGTATTGGTTGCTGCCGATGGCGATGGCGACGCGTCCGCGACCGTCGAAATGTCCATGGCCGACGTGCTTTCATCGAATCGCGATGATTCCAGCTTGTACGCCGAGAAACAAAGTCGGAAATTTTTCTTTTCGTTTTCTCGATCGGAGTAAGAGGACCGAGTTGAAGGAGATTTTCCTTCGAGAGGTTCGTTTCGGCTGTCGTTTATACCGCGACGCGAACATGAGTTTGCATTATTCGTAAAGGGTGATACTAGAGGATGAGGGGCAGAAATGAACTCGCAGAAGCCGTGTCGTACCCTTGTACTCGTAGACTCGGCAACTATTTGCTGCACGGTTATCGTGGAAGCGTCATCCGTAACTGTTGTTGGCTGATTGGTGAGTGTAGCGGCGGTAGTAGTAGTAGTAGCGGCGGTGATGGTGGTGTTTGTGGAAGTAGAGGTGGTGGAGGCAGCGGCAGCGGCCGCAGCCGCGGCAGCAGTGGCGGCTGCAGCGATCGCGACGGCGGCAGCGACAGAATTCTTCTCCCTTTTTTTTCGTACGTATTCGTAGGTGGTTAATCCGAGACAGGCGATGTAACCGTGAAAAAAGCATAAATGAAGTAAAAGTATTGCTACGATCGCCGAGAGAATTCCAATGGCGGAAATGGCAATTATAAGAGTGGTGTCCGAGGCAGGAACAATAAAGGGAATGACGGGATCGGTTGTGTTATTCTCCATTGTCAGATTTGAGAGTCGATCGAAGAATAAAGAGGAGGACAACTCGATGACGGAAAGACCAGTAACGAACAGGCTTGCTAAAATAGCGGAAATCAAACAAACTAGAAAAGCGCGATAGTTTCTAGCTCCGATGCAATTGTTGAGCCATTTGCAGTGATGATCGAATCGAACGATGCATTTGTTGCAAATCGAACAATGTTTCGTCCTCTTGCTTTCGGTGTTTATGTTGCAAAGATGACATCTACCGTCCTCGATCACGTGCGAGTGTTTCTCTCGGTCGAATTCCGGTAAAACCTTGTTCGTTGGCTGAGATCTGACGCGTGGATCCGCCGGGTCCAATAAAAGTACCGCCAAATGAGAGCAAATATGCGTAAAAAAGATAGCAGCTATCGCGATCGAAAAAACCGGACGTAAATTCGGTTCGAGAAGCGGCGTCAGTACCGCGAACGTATTTACCACAATAATTAAGATCACCACCCAGCCGGTCACTTGTTGGGGATGCAACGGAAGCTCAAGTCCATGCACGCGTCTAAACTTTCTGCGTTCCGGTCTCATCAACGTATTGCTTTGCCCCGAGCACCATTTCGATAGAATATCGTTCGTAATTCTACTTCCTTCGTTTCGCATAACGTAACGAGATCGTTTGTAAATACTTGCATCCGCTGCTAAATTATCCTCGAATCTGTCACTTTTCTCCCTTCGTCGTCGTATTCGTCGTTTTCGTCATCGTCGTTGTCGTCGTCGTCGTCGTCCTCGTCCTTGTCCTCGTCCTCGTCGACGACGACGATAAAGATAACGTCTTCCTTCCAGCTTTAATTTTTCTCATCCTCCTTACATCTTCCATTTTCTCATCGCTCTTCCTACTCTTCACTCACCGTTTTTTCTTTGATTCCTCGCCGTGTCATGTCCTCTCGAATTGTTCTTGTTTCTTTCTTGTCCTTTGTCCTATCGATTTTAAAAAATTTGCCTCTTACTTTAATTTTGATTCTGTTTTCTTACTTTTGATTCATCGTGGTCGTCTACGATCCTGCAGTACATGACAAGGCCCACTTGTCGAGAAACTAGATTCCACATCGTGCGACTCTTCTCGAGAATTCTCGGTAAAACTCGGTTTATGCCCCTTCGATGGAACGCGCGGTTTGAATCGATATTCGCATAGCAACCTAACAAACCTGTGTAAACCAGCCAAAACGTACGTCTTAGATTTTTCATGGATATCGTCGTAAAATACAATTACCTCTTTCCGATAATTTAAATGTTTCCGATTCTTGTTCTAGAAATGCGACATGCGTATTCACGTATAGATACCAACAACGTATTCGCATATTTTTTGCCAGCCACTTCTGCCTTTCAAACGCCAGCGTCCTTTCTAATATCTCTTTTCTCTTTTTTATATCATGTACTGCATTCGCTGTATTTATTCGTTTACAGACTCGCATATTTCAAAGCTTCAAAGTTGACAAATTTTGAAACAGCAAGATAACACGTTCATTTTCGCTATAAAAGCAGTCTCGAGGAGTTTGTTCAATTTTGTGTTTTCTTCCAGCCGTATATCGTCTCTCATAGTCATAGTTTCTTACAAGTTAATGTCTAAAATTGTAATAAATAGGCAGTGTCATTGGTTCATTCTGCGGTAATACATATGTATGTAAAAATGCGTGGCGAGCAGATGATACGATTCTCCACACCAATCACTATGTGGTTGTATAAAAAGATACATGTAAAGTATTTTAAAAAAGAAGTGGCTTGCGTTACATGACACTTGATGTGAAATTTCCGTTGTTACGCATTTCATTTGGTATAGAATGATTTAATGTCACTACGATCTGTGTGCGTCACTTTTACGGGACAAATAAAATTTGATATGTTTATGACTTTTTCACAAGTTTATATTTTCTGTAATACAATATTCTATAATTTTCTGTAATAAAATATGATATCGTTACAAATGTTAACCCTTTCACGACTTTATTATCGTTATTATATCGTTATTATTATTATCGTTGTTATTATCATTATTATCCTGATTCTTCCAACGTGGGTGGTAATCTCAACTTCTACATATGTCTTCCCTTTTAATGATATATCTACATATTAACATAGATATAAAATCGTACAACTGTTGAATTAAAACTTTCCCGATTTTGATTGACACACACATCCGCGCGCATGCACGCAGCTTGTGTCATATAACGAAATTAGAATTTTCCCTAGCCCGTACTACATGTTTTCTTTTTTTGTACGTTGTACATTAGATTCTCTACTTGAATTCTTGAGCTTTTATTGTTTCGATATTCGATCACGTACTCTTATATATATTTGTTGATTAAACAACGAACTACGCTATTGTCAAAATAAAATATACATATGTATGGACTAACCTTACTCTTAATTCCCAGCTGTGAGGTTAGTCGTCAAGTTTTGTCAATATTAACGCACGATGTAAAGGTACTCGTAGAGCAAAGTATACTTTTTTCTTGTTGCACAATAACCGTATATGTAAATAAGTTCGTCACTTGACAATATTCTAATAATAATTTTGAGATTTGTTTCGACGTACCACCTTGAATGATGCCAAGTGTTTCGAATACCAAGTTATGCTAGTTTTCAAACACATTATCGAAAACATCGATATATCGATATGTTGTGAACGAACCAAGTATAGTAAAAACGTATGTAAATACGTATAAGCAAGTATAGGGTATGGGTATGTAACAGTTTGATCAGCTGGTGATCAGAAAATTTTAAAGCGTATTCGATCTGAAATTGGTATTGTTATTTAATTGTTTTAACAATAATTTTTGCGTTAGTGCTACCAAAAAATTACATTCGCATTCTTCCTGCAGTATGTAATTTGTAAAAATGACTGGTTTAGTCGCCTTGTGTATGACTTGTTTCATTCTCTATTGTAGTTTCACTTGGTAAGATACATAATGATTATATATATTATACTACAATTTTTATAATATTTTAGTACCTTTTATTGACTAGTAATGTTACTTTATTTATCTATCAGGGTGATACCAAGGTTCTTGGCATGGTTAGTAAAGAGACGATACAAAATTTATCTACGTGTTGGTCACATTTCATTACCTTATTTTATATTACGGGACGTAAATATTTCGAAAAATGGCTTTACATTGGTAAGTTTCTCTAGAAAAAGATAGAAAGATTTACATTGCCATTGTGTTCTCATCTTCCAAAGCTTTAGAGAGTCGATCTATTAAATTTTAACAAAATCAAATTATATATATATGGTGTTTAATTTCTTACAATTTTAGCAAGTGGAAGAGATCAGTATAAGAAGCAGTCTTTTTAGCAGTGACGTCGCAAAACTTTTAGCTGTGATTATGAAGGATGTCAGAATTAATAAAGATGTTCCAATAAAACCTGTACAGATAATAAGAAAACCAAGGAAGCCAATGGATTTTCAAAATAAAAAAATTCCACCGATAATTATAACTTTTGTACAAGTATGTATATCACACTAAATCTATATACTAATGAATACGATAACTTATTTCTGTCAAGTTTATCGTACTATGCTAATGAAATGATTTCAACTAAGATTACTCGCTAACTTGAGAACTGTTTTGAAATGTTTTAGTTTATGGCTGTTCACATAGAAAATTTAAGTCTTCTGATTTTGGGTAATGGTTGGTTAGCTAATGGAAGTGCAGAGAGTCTGACTTTAGATGGTAGTGTTGTTCATGGAGCTCGTACTCTTCTTGCATCTGCTGCTATCATAGGTGGTGCCATGAAATTGTTGCGTCATGCATCAGACGCTTGCCTTTCACAGATATCCTTTGCTGGAACTGCCGAAGCAACTCTGAAAGCGCAAGGGGAACTTTCGGTAGAGGTATGAAGAGATTGTCTATAGGATTTGTATATGTCACACAAGCTTATTTGTCCTAACACGCAAATTGCAAAGGCTAGGAAGTAATGAGATACTATGTTGTGATTTAACGATGTAGCTCAATGCTTTGAACGATAGCTATTTGTGTTTAGCACACTTAATGGATGATCCTGAACAACTGTCCTTTGCAATGGGATTAGATTGGAATCAAGCAGGATATAATTTATAGAAATTGTACATCGGAATAACGCAGACAGAGGGTTCTGGAGGAGCAGGTCTCATTACATTCTTCAAAGACAGAAGTTCGTTAACTAATGCTGCATCTTCGTATTCAGATACACGTGTCGATCCTTCTACTAATCTCTTAGCTCGGTTAGCACCAGTTATACCAAAGGTGAATTCATTACTATCTACCACCGATCTATCCAAATTCAAAGACAAAAGCGCGAATTATTAAAGATTTAAAAAAGATAAACATAATTAAATATATTTTCAGGATTTTATCCTGAAAGTGGGTAATTCTTCCATAATTACGGGTAGAGAAGATGGCGTAGTACTTGGTTTGGAAGGTACAATGAAGGGTTTGCAAATTAGCACGAAATTCCAACCATCTGACCTGCTATTAAATTTTACCTTAAATTTGGATGGATTATCAATTCGTAGTAAATTCCCTGTTTTGACATTACGATCATTAATAGTAAATTCAAAGGTACTACAGGACTTGCGTCTACAGATTGTTACTGTTTCACATTGTATTGTAACAGATTTATATTATCATGTAATATGATTATTACTTATACACATAGATGGAGCAAGACATTTTACAAATTGCTACACAGATCAGTAATCTTTCTATTATTTATGATCATAAAGACTGGGAGTCGATATTGTGTAATACCGATAATGAAGTTTCAAGACCTGTCGATAGTATAACGTTAAAAAATAAATTACCATGGTTAGACATTAGAGTAAATACTGAACTTTATGATTCGTCGTTATGCATCAAATTATTGGATGTTCACGAAGCTTCGTGTGGTGTAGCACATATGAAATTTTCGCTAAATACACTTACAGGTATGTGTAATGTGGCTTGTAATTGATACGTTTTACTTGTTCCTCTATATTAAGATACTTAATACATACTAAACTTAATAGTAATTATAGTAAATTACTAGTAATTATTTAATGATCGTTTAATTTCGTAGACATAATAGATAGTTGGAACACAGAGTTAGTAGTGGAATCTTTGTATTGTACCTTAAACGGTTCCAATACCATTATTTCGGAAACATCTCATCGATGGGGAACGCCTTTGTCTATCGGAGTATTATTAGCTACGACCCGTACCAATGCCATAGGGATTGCCGTTGATGCTCTTGTAACTGAATGGAGTCTGGAACTAGCTAGATTTCTTAAAGAGGCATACAAGTAAGATATGCAAGAAAAATAAAAAATAAATATTCTAATTGATTTACTAAAAACTGGCTATTTGACAGATGTTGCCAAATGTACAATAGAAGAGCCGAAACAATGAAAAATACGAAAAAATCGGATAGCGTTGTTCAATTAAATCTCAAAATTACAAATTGTAATTTATTCTTTATCGCAGAAAACAATCGTATGTATATACATATATATATATAAAATACTACATATATATTGATCTATTCTATTTAAGAATTTTAATCAGGATGTTCAAGACCAATGTCTCGATTGATTGTTTAGTCTCTGTCATGATGCGTTTGGATACTGCAAATTTAGAGCACAATGCAAAACGATTAGTGGTCGTAACAGAGGGTGTTAGCGCGATCACATTGAATAAAAATGAACCAATTGTCTGTCAGCACGCACAAGCATTGGCACATCCATTTTTAGCTATAAGGAAGTGCAAAAGTGCAATTACATCTGAAGCGATAAATATTAGCTTAGATGGTACCAGTCTAGCATGGAGTCCGAATTTACATCTTCGCCTCTTACAACTTTGGTTGGAGTCTGCAGATTTTAGATCTATTATAAGTGGAGACTCATCGACATACACCACTCAAGGTTAATCTATACCTTATCCATTTATTCGTTTTATTTTTTTACCCTACATTTCTTTTATTGTATTTGTCTTCTTTATATCTTTCTACTACTACATTTTTACTTTATTAAATCTTCTTTCTACAGATGAAGACACTGATAAACAGCACAAACGATTAATAGATATATTGGCTACTGGTGGGGTCAGTTTATCTATAGATATTTCTCCGAAACACTTTTTAGAGCTTTCATCGGACCAGTTACGTTGGACGCAAGGAGAATGGAGACTTAATTATATGCGTGTAACTTTAGATATGTCTGATATAATTATGATCGAAGGATTCGAATTAATCAGAGTATTGAGCAGCGAAGAGGTGCGACTAGAACGACAAAGTAACGAAGGTTTTGTTTTGGACTGGAACGAAACTTGGATGCTCAACATCGAATCAATAAAAGCTTGCTTTCCTTACGAACATCAATTTACTGACGCGATTCAGAATGAATTATTCAGTATAAAAAAATGGTTAAAAGAAATTCATTCATCGTCGTCGTCGTCATCGTCGTCGTCGTCGTCGTCGTCGTCGTCGTCATCGTCGTCATCGTTCTCTTCTTCATCGTCATCGTCATCGAGTCAGAGAAAAGAAAAGCGTTTACCGTGCGATTTAATTATAAAAGTACGTTTATATAGTAGACGTAGATTTACATGGAAGTAGTTGTTCTTTATAATAAATATAAGCAAAGTATTTCACATGTTATAGATTAAAGAATGGATATTCGAAGTAAGCGATGATCCGTTTGAAGTACGTTTACGAGATAATTACGAATTATTGGAGGACGAATATAAAGAGAGCTTAAAAAGGCAAGCAATGCTTGATACTAAAGTGCAAGAACTCTGTCGAGCGCATTTGTTACTTCCTCAAGGTAAAGTTGAGGAACTGTACGCTAGTTTAAATAAAAAAAATGCGGAGATATATGTACAACGGTGGAAACAAATGCAGCGCGCCGGCCCAGCTAGAACGCGTCTGTTTGCTTGGTCTATGTCGGATATCGAGATATTGGCTTTAGTCGACCCATCGATCGACGGTACGGAAAATGCAACGAGGGCTCTTCGAGAAATGGATGCGGAAACTCCCTGGCCAGAAGATGGTCTGGAATTCAGTACCTTATGGGTAAGGGGAATCAGTTTAAAGTGCGCCGAATGGAAATTACAATTGCGGGATTTTCCGCAACCGTTACTGTTGGTTGAGAGTTTAAGCGTTTGGGGTAGACT
The DNA here is from genome assembly GCF_051014615.1 of Bombus vancouverensis nearcticus. NCBI lineage: Eukaryota > Metazoa > Arthropoda > Insecta > Hymenoptera > Apidae > Bombus > Bombus vancouverensis. The sequence goes on from NC_134911.1 coordinate 10,584,347, forward strand.
AGCTGGTGCAGAAGCTTTAGCACCGCCACGAGCCAGGCGAACTGTGAGAATCGAAATCGGTACTCCTTGGGAGGATATTGTCGTGGAAAGAGGCATGACATCTTTGAAATATTATCACGATCTGAACTGGGATATCGACAAGTTCAGATATGCGTTTGGGCCTTGTTGGGAACCGGTCATAGCGCAATGCAATCTCAGTTTCGAGAAAATCATCCATCCGTCACGAGATCCGAGCCCTCCATTACCATTTTGGGACAAAATGCGATTGGCTCTCCACGGAAGATTAACACTTTGCGTGAAGCAGTTGACAGTTTTGCTACATGGTTCATTGGATCCGTACAATACCACGGAGGAGATGGAACTTACATGGACAGGATTGGAACTCGATTGGACGCAGGGAAGAATTATCGTAAAAGGAGATTTGGATGTTTATGTCCGTACGGCCAGTAAATACGATGATTGCAGATTACTTCATTTACCAAATGTACGTTTGAGCATAAAGTTAGCGTGGGTTTGCTTAGGTGATCCTAGAGACCATCATGCTGCGATACCTTGCGCTCCGGACAGATTACCGGAATATTCGAGCAATCAAGAGCACGACTCGTTCAGAGCGTTTCGATCTCAAAACTTGAATGTCAGCCTTTCTCTGGAAACGAAGCCAACCGGATCTCCAGCGTTAGCAAGTGCACCAACCGCCTTACTCTACGGCAGCACCCTCAGATGGTTCGAAAATCTAAAACTCATTCTCTCCGGCGCAACAAGACCAACGAGAAAAGGGCCACTTTTCAAGAATATCAGACCTAGGAAGAAACAGTTGAGCAGGCATTACAGGAAAGTTCGGTTGACACTGGCTTTCCATCAATTCCATGTTAGTTATTGGATGTCATTCGCTATGCAACGCGGTTTCGAAGTAACTGGTGGCAGAGTAGTTTGTAGTTGCGAACACAATTTGTCTTTGCATCCGATCGATGACGGACTAATACATCGACCAAGAGCCGAATGGTCGGTCGTGTATATGAATTGCGAACTTAATGATGCGGAAATTTGGTTGAAAAGCGCGCTTCACGAAGACAAGGAGAGTGCATCGCTCCGACAACCGGTAGAAAAGTGTTACTGTTTAAGCGTAGCTCGGGTCAGTTACGGCAGAGAGGCAATGGTAACCGGAGTCACCGGAGGGGATACTCCCACGCATAGACTTGTCGTACACGATTTGAAAGGGGCTTGGACAAAGACGAATAGAGACGTAGCGTTTGCACTTTTTGATTCTTTCATAAAAACTCAGCAGCTGAAGAAAAATCTGTCTACCGCAGCCCTGAAAGGCTTTCACAGAGAAAGTTCATCGACACCGCACAAAAATCGAACAAGATCAGTCGAGGTGCAAAACGTGACGACACAAGTAAATGCGTCATCCGCCACAAAACCGCAACAAGGTGAAGCTGTCGGTATGTTGCAGAGATTAATAGCCGAAGCTGCAAACAAACCGGTTGCGTTCAGTGACGATTTATCGGTACAAACGAGAGGTCAACAATTACGTGGACTAGCAGCTTGTCATCAAGATGATGTCCTTCACAAAAATTGGCTAAGTATGTGTGTGCATTTTACAATTATCTAATTTTATTCAACTTCAGTGTATAACTGAAAAAGAAGAAGAAAAAGAAAAGAAAAAATTGTATTGCTTTGTATTTTGCAGTTGCCTTAGTGAATAGTCAGGTATTATTAAAAGGTATCGAAACGCGAGGCTACGTGATCTTGTCCGCGGCTAAAGCGGAAATATTGCAAAGAGTTCATCAACCTGTGTGGAAAGAAAGAACTTTAGTATCAAAGACAACCTGGGTCGGATCGTTAGAATGTATGCAGTATTATGCGACTGTCAGTGCCAACATTGACGAAAATATCGACGATAATATAATGTGGTTGACATTAGACAATATACAAGTAAGTTGAAAATAATTAGAAGGTAAATTGTACAAGTAAAATTGTTTGAAATTGACGTTAACTAAAGTTTCTTGACCTATTAAATTAGGAGAAAGATTCAACTGTGATAGCTGGTTTACCAGATGTGCCGGCGCTGGTTGGTTCAGGACAGAGCGTCGGTGGTGTGGTAAGTCAAACGGTTGGCGGTGGCGGTGGCCCTCAACACCAATTACAACGTATCGTCTCGAGATGTAAATGCGAATTCTTCTACGTTGGTTATGGACAAGCTTTAGACGTTGGCTCTATCGATCAAGTTCCACCACCGCCAAGAGAAGAAGTTAGCCCATGGGAAAGGAAAGATCTTTCAGCAGCTGACGCGTTTACATTGATGCATCACGATTTGGATGTTTGCACGAATTCGTTGCAGTACGCTATGATTTTAGATATCGTTAACAACTTGCTTCTTTACGTAGAACCGAGGAGAAAAGAAGCGTCTGAACGTTTGCAGAGAATGCGATTTCAATTGCAATTACACTCGGTTGAAGATCAAAAACGGCCGATTCAACAACTACAAAATACTGTGCGTGGTTTAGTGGCAAAATTAAGGAGATTGGAGCGTGAAACGTATTTGGTTCAAAAAGCTCTTGCGGAGGAATCTAGCCCTGAGTTATTAGCAGAAATGGAACGGCTAGAAGCTAGAGTTTTCGAATGTAAGGAACAGCTCGGAGCAAAAGCGGAAGAACTCGATGTAATGTTAAGCTGTTATAAGGAAACAACCGCCCCAACCACAGTTTCTACCACGTTGAAAGATAAACCGGCAGCAGTTGCTAGAGTAGCAGAAATTTGCTTCAAACACGCTCAGTGGAGATTAACGGATGCAGATGGTCAATTAGGAATCGCCGATCTTATATTAACTAATTTCTTATACACCAAAACTAGCAAAACCGACGATTCGGTTGAACATCTCCTTGAATTAGGATATGTTAGAATGACAAATTTATTGCCGAATCAAATCTACACGGAGGTGTTGACACCCACTGAACTGCAAAGTAATATGCCTGTTGATAGGCAACGAGCTCTTCGCGTTTTCTGTAGAGAAAAAGCACCGGTTGCTGGAATATCCGTCAAAGAACATTTCGAAATCAATGTTGTTCCACTAACGATAGGTAGGTAACTTGCATATTGTCGTATATCCTACTTCTCCTCCTTCTCCTCTCTCTTCTCCTCCTACACCTTTCTACTTTCTTCTCTATCCTAACATTTTCATTTGTCTTCCAATGCTAATTGAGATCAATCGTTTTACTGTTAGGATTAACGAAAAAGTTTTTCAATACGATGCTCAAATTCTGTTTTCCTGAGAGAGATCCGGAAGGAATAGAGGAGCCACCTGCACCGCAACGAGATTCCTCCTTTTATGTGCCAATCGAAAGAAGGGATGACGTGGAAAAAATGAAAGAACGAGCAGATAAAAATAAACTATTTATATATATTAAAATACCTGAAGTACCCGTTCGTGTCTCTTATAAGGTATTTACAATCAATTTTCACGAAACCATCATATTTCTGTTTCATATTGCTCTCAAACAAATTACGAGTTACCAAACTAATATTAATAAATCACATGTTTTTCCACGCGCACACGCATACACACGCAATCCACCAATAGGGAAATAAAGAGAAAAATTTGGAAGATGTTCGGGATTTTGCTCTGGTAATACCTACGTTGGAATATCATAATGTTACTTGGACATGGCTCGACCTTCTTTTGGCTATGAAAAGCGATTCTAGACGTGTAATATTAAGTCAAGCTATTAAGCAGAAATTACAAATAAAACCAAGAGGTCCACAGGAAGAATCCGCTCCGCAAGAAGAAGATAAAGCCCGACTTTTATTAGGTGCCAGACATTTACCGGGTGATGTGAGGAAGAAAAGTGTTTTCAAATTTAAGTAACATTTTAGATTTGTAACTCGATGAAATGTTCATTTATACAAATATACATAGGATTGCAATATTTATTCTAATGGAATATTTAATAAGAAAGTTGTTAGTGCATTGCCAAGTATTTTTATTAAAGCCAAGCGATATTTGTACGGTTTTTTAACCACTTACACAACTCTATATGGTTTATTATTTGTTCAACTATTAACTGATATTGAACATTTTCATGTACGTTCATCACTCAAATTCGAGTAATGGTAACGGCATTCTGTTTTACTTGCAATTCCTTGTACAATTTCGATAAAATTATTCTTAAGTAGTTAAAGTACCGTGAATGCGCCGAGATTAAAACGTTAATCTTCGTAAATAGTTGCTTTTCTTTAATTGATATTGTTTTTACTGCTCCGAAATTATTGTTCCAATTATACATTTTAATTATTTTGATTTGTTTGAAATTTCACAATGAAACGTCGGTATCTGAATGAATTCCATATGTAATTTAACTTACATTGAGAATGATGCACGACTGTAATGTACGGTCACCTTCTATTGTTTACGATCGCAAAAATTTGTAATGTTCTATTAATGATCGAAAGTATTTTGTTACATTTTGATTGTAAATATTTCGTTGTTATAAAAATAAATGGTACAGTACATTCCAATGATACTTAATACTCGTATTATCGATGGAAGAAATATAGCCAGGTCTTAAATTAAAACATTGAGTAATATAGTTGATCGATCGATTGCAGGAATATCCAAGGTTACGCGTATGTAGAATTCCATCTTTCTCAATACTGAATCGTAGCAAAATTATAATGTGTAAATAATACATATATGATAATCGATTTTGCAATTTCGTTATATTTCTTTCGCCGGCTACACATCACCTTATTTCCGATTAAATATTTACAATCTGTATATAATACATCGTTAAAAACTAATTAAGGGAGCTTCTACAGTTTTTCTCGTATGCCTCCATTCATTCAAGTCTGCCAAAATTCTTCTACCATACATATTATGCAATTCGCGAAACGTTATCCTCGTTCTTGGAACATTTTCCGTTCTTCCTGGGGCAGATCTAACGCTCTGCGAGCGATGATGCAACTCGGATCTATTGAAAGGATTATGTCGTTGTCTTGGAGGAGCTTTTGGAGACTGAGCAGGAGCCATCACCATTGTTGTTTCTTCTTCTGCTGCATCCAGTTGTCTTTGTAATTCTGCTACCATTAATTTCATGTAATCATAGCTTGCACATGCTAAAGCTTTCATCCACTGCTCCATAGATTCCTATAAATTCCCCACAGTATAGATTCGTTCTCTACTGACCATTATTATAGAGACAATAATTTCTATTATAAAAATCAAATTTATCAAGAAATACTTTTACCTGAGATTCTGCTGCAAGAGCATAATTTCTATTGTTTGGACCATGAAATACGATCTGAAAACCAAATTGTTCTTCGTCTTCTGCTAATTCAATGGTACAACCTTCAAGAACTATCATGCCCACAGGTTCCTTATCACCGCGTCGGTCGAAATAAAATAATATATTTCCTTTGAGAACGAACCATCTTCTTTGATAACCACGATTCAATTCACCACGTTTGTTCAACCAACCTTCACGATCTACTGGTGTTGCTGAAGTTGCAAAAGCTACCATATTTTTCTCGTTTATTTTCATTGCATTTGAAATTATACTTTTAACCGAATCAAAAGAAAACTCTTAACTTCACGTGATGTTTTTCTTATCTAATCCGTCTTAATATTTATCAGTAGGAAAGCAATTTGTTTCCAACTTTTATATTGAACTGAAATAACCTTATAACCTTTAAAACGTATTTAGTTGCACTCGCAACAATGCATGATACAGTGGGAATCTGTAATATTTATGACACTAATTGACTAATATCGATTAATAAAAACGACACCTTTTTCCACTCTATTAAAATGTTTTTTTACACAAAAAACAATTTATTTACAAGAAGGAAATACTTGATATAGAATAGAATTGCGATGTTCTCAATCAATTGCACTAACCTTCCTTGACAGGTTCCTGTAGCTATAAGTAAAAGTTATACATACATACATGCTATTTTATCGTGTTAAAGGATAAGTTGCGGTTACGCATATACTTTGTTACTCATTGTAAACGTTAAATACACGTCCATCTACATTATTATTTGTTAAACGTTGACATACGTTTATTTAACAATACAAAATGGGAAAGGGATTTAATAATTACATGTGCAAAAAATTTTTCCATCCAGCATCCCGAGACAACTTGAAACGAGTACGGTTCAACTACTGATATTTTTTTAGCCTATTTATGGTTCGTACTATGATTAAATTTACGATCCTTTTTTTAAGGTATGGATGGCTGAACAACAAGCAGAGGCTTATAAGAAAAAGCAAGAAGAATTACGTGTTCAATATGAAAAGGAACAGGATCTTCACAATAACAAGTGACCAAAATTATATTCATTCAGCAAATTTCTTTGATATATTTTTATCTATAACTTTTTATTTATTTTATTATGTGTTTTATAGAGCTTTGTTGAGTAAAGAAAGCAAGGATAAGCTTAGCGTAAATTTTATGTATGAACCGCCACCTGGAGCAAAAAAAGAAAGAGAGAAAGAAGATAACGAGCCAGAGTATAAATTTGAGTGGCAACGCAAGTACAATGCACCAAGAGAAAGTTATTGTAAAGGAGACAGTGAAATAAGAGATCAACCATTTGGTATTCAAGTACGAAATGTTCGTTGTATCAAGTGTCATAAATGGGGACACATAAATACAGGTTTGTATAATAAATATGATATCAAAATATATATATACACACACATACACATATTTATCCATATTAAACAATACATATTTTGATCACAGATAAAGAGTGTCCTCTGTACAGTCAAGCAATGAGCGTAGTAATGGCAAATAATTCACCAAGTACATCTGCTCCAGATGCTTTAACGTTAGTGCAACAAATGAGAGAAGATGGATTAGCACTGAAAAAGTGAGCACGGATTTAGAAAGATCTCTTCCTTTTTCCATTGTTTTAACTGTTAAATAAATAGCTCCCTATTTTAAAACTAAATATTGAATTTTATTTGTAGATCTGCTCTTAGTGCTCAACAACATTTACGAGTCCCTGAGCATGAACATCTTATGGTATCAGATGATGAAGAGCAATCTGAAATTACATTCTTGAAAACCTTGTCTAAAAAAGAAAAAAAGAAGTTATTATTGTATGTATTTCTTGCATCTGTATTTTGACAAGAACTTGAGTTTATTTCAAAATAATGTTAATTTGAGATCATACATGCTTAAATCAATAATGTTTATGATTGTAGGAAATTACAACAACTTGAGAAAAAAACCAAGAAAGCGGAAAAGAAGAAATTGAAAGAGAAACGAAATAAACGCAAAAGAAATAATAGCGAATCAGAAACTGACAGTAGTAGCAGCAGCAGCAGTGATAGCTGTAGTGATAGTACTACTAGTAGTTCGAGTACTAGCATCATAAGTAGTAGTAGGAGCTCTGTGAATACCATTGATAAAACTTTAAATGATTACACATCAAAAAAGCTTAAGAAGAAACAAAAGAAAAAGGAAAAAGCAGGTTATATTTTAAATGGTGGCTCTATGAATCGTCATCGGAAAAAAGAAAAAGATAGAACAGGTAATCAGAAGAGAAGAAGTGAATTTAAGCATGAAAGGAAACCCAAATACAAGAAATATTATGGAAAAGATGTGAAAGAAAGTAAAAATAAAGATTGTTATATCTACAAGAAAAGAAAGTTCATAGAATCTAATGAAGACAAAATCAGTGAAAATCAAAACAAAAAGAGAACTAAACGATTTTAAAATTAATTGTGTTTTCGATATCAAAAATACACGCATGGTGTAATGGCGCACGCTGTATCTGGTATTCACATAAGTTGTGTAGAGTACAAGAAGTACGATATATGCATAGTGAGTCACATATTCTATGTCATTCCAGAAGATATTAATTGCATTCCTTTTCATATGCTTTACGATCAAAAGTATAATTCTCAGTGTGAAAGTTGAGAATTTATGTTATACATATACACAAAAATATTTCATATACCGCGACTTATCTTTCAAAACTATAAATGTTTCAACAAATACGCTCAATAGTTCATTTCAGGTGTAATAGTTTAATCTGACTCACCTTGTATATTCATATAGATGGAATAAAAAACACAATGTATGTAATTAATTAATAAATTTTAAGTGAATAATAGAAATAATAGTTTCATAAATATATATTTCAGATGGAACAAGACTGTTTAAAGAAATTTTTTACACAAATGTTATTTTAGACTTGTTATTATTTCATCCGTAGATGGCTATAATTGGTATTTTATTATGAATATGTAACATTAATATCATTAAGTATTAATAGGACTTTTGTTTTCAAGAGAATGTAACTGCTTAATAAATACATAAACAGGATTTCTATTGTAATATTATATACACGAGAATGATTTAGTTTTAAAATATAGCCTATGTCAATTTAAGATAGTACTATATAATAGATAAATGTTTATACGAAATTAAGTGTCAAGCTTTTTGATATGTCCTAATTACAGATACCAAAACAGCGAAATAGTCACTAAATTAAATTGAATGATACTATTGGATATTTAGGCATGTATATTTGAAAATGCTTTGGTCACTTCTTCTTGTTATAAGTTTGTCATGAAAAGATATATGTAGAAGTAAATTCATTAATGCATTATATTTTAAAGAAAAAAGTGAGAAAGCATTTTCATACCTTCATATATTTATCTTACAGGATGTTAATTTCTCACTCTCAACATTTTACTTTTTTAACATAATTAACTATTAACAAGAATTTTACATACTTATTACTACACACGCATGCGCAGATGAGCGCGTATAAGTCTTTCTATGGAAAATTTAATACTATCCAGCCGGTAGCTGTGAACACTTGGGCAGTTAAAATTTTTTGCATAATTGTCATTTTCACAACGATTATATGTAAAAAGTAGAATCGGATTGGCTATTGAATAAAAACAATGATTTATTGTTGTCTATCGACGGATGTATTCAAAGTTATGTATGTACATGTAATTAGCGAATGACGTATAAAGACTAGCGATAAATTTATTCTTGAGTGAAATATACATATGTTTAAATAATTCATCAAATATAAGTTGGAAGAAACAATAAAACATTTTTTTCAAATTTTGATCAAAGGTCGTATAAAATATCTCGATTAATTCTATTTCCACTAATCATTACTGCAAAATATATTTTTAAAGTTTGAATCCTAAAATGGGATATCATATACGACCATGAGATATTCTAATTTTTTCCTCTTATAAAACGCTACCACTTGCGACGATTACAACTATTCGACAGAGGAAAATATATATATTTATAATCCTTCTCCGATTCCACTTTAACAAAGATCAATACAATTTTTATTTTTATACTGTTATTCTTCTTCCTTTTCCTTTCTTTATTTTATTTGCATGCTCTCCCTCTTTCTCTGGTCCTAAGAAATTAATTTTATTCTAATGGCAGAACAAGACTTTCAAGTTTAGCTGTATCCAATATATTAGTCTCAATCAACATGATCTATATAAATTTAATACGATGTTTATCGTCTAAGAAATTTGTGAATTACTTCGGAATGTATATTTATGTAAATAACTTTTTTGAACTTACAATTAGTTTATTGAACAACAAAGCAATGAAAAAGTTGCACGATTTACATATTCGCACGAGCAATGCATTCCAAAGAGGCGGTAAATTCATTTTATTCTTTTTATGGCAGACCTCTAAATATATGCAAGCTAAACAAATTTATTTTTATATACTAACTTAATTTTTATATACTAACGATAAACTCGTATTTGTCAATGAATGGAACGTTTTAAAAACTTGAATTAGTCGTTGCAACAGTAAGATATGTCATAAAAAATATCTTTCAGGTTTTTCAATGATATAGCATTTTGTTTAAACAGAATGTACTTATTATCAGGAAACTGGACATATTTACATAAGGAAAACACATATAATATTCCTTCTTTGCACTGAAAACAATGATCAGTCACATTAGAGAGCAATTGCAGGCCTACATACGATTTGTACGCGAATTGCACTGCCCTATAAGCGTAACTTCTTCGACATTTAGACTTATTCATCTTTAAATATATATATGTAAACAAATTGCATTAAATTCGATAATTAAACATAATAGTTCAACTGTCAGAATAAAAGACAAACAATGTAGGACATAATTTTTACAAAGATTTTGCTGAATCTAAAATGGAAGATCCAACGTTTTCTTCGATTATTTATATGTATCTCGTTATAAACGATTCCACTGTTAATTCAATATCTTCTACATCATTAAAATTTATTATGCAATGCTTAGAAATTAAAAAGCGGACCTATATCCGCCATTTCGGTATCTTCCATATTATTTGAACCTACAACGTGATGCCTAGAAATTAAAAAGTAACTTTTCAAGCATAGAAGTGCATATTTCAAATGAGTAATACATAATTACCGTTGAATTTACATATAAGATATTTTTGTTTTTCAAGATGGTGAATGAAATATCAAATTTTAAAATACCTATGTTGATGAAAATGAGACGCTGTATGGAGATGGGCATCGGGTGATCTCGATGACAAACTGTGAAGACTTCCGCTAAATTCTGTATTTAATAGACCTTTACGTGGGCTTCTAGCATTCACAACTCTTGGTTGTGCACACATCTCCTCCAAGACACTGGGTGCTACGTATGTAAAGCCCTATAACCATATCATTGAATGTGCATAGTTTTATAATTTTTTAATGATTACTTCAAATACGATATATTTACAATATATCTCGAAACTTACCTGAAAGATCATATTAGCGGATTCACTTAAAGTACTTTCTACCGGTGAATCAACTGGTACAGTTGCCGTGAATTGTTCATCGAATTGCGATGTATCATCGGCACTTTTCTGCAAACATTTAAATACACATTTGCTCGCATTTATTATTGCAACACGTTTTATTGCAATCAAGGATACTCACTAATGAAGGCTTGAAAGGAGGTTCTAATTTACGTGAAATCACATCTTGCCACTTAATATGTTTGAAGAAGTTATGATTCATAATCTGCTCAGCATCATCAGGCCCAGATCCTAGTCTCTGTGACACTTGTCTCTACAATTGGTCGAATGCAAAATATATGTCGGGTTTACATTAGAATTAGGGTTAGGGGCGTGAAACCAATCTTCATTTGGATTACACATTGTCGTTATGCAATAGAGAAGACATTGACCAGTGCAAATACGATTATTACAGAATTTTACAAATAACCGTGGTAATTAGATACTCGAGAAGCTAATGACAATGATCCTAGGTTCAATAAAGAATCCGCGGTCAACGGGATAACAGGATGCGCTTTTTTCCGAAGCCCAAATCGTACTCGACTTGCTTGGCTACGGTGGAAGTATAACTAAACTAACTCTTTGTTAAAACGTGGGATATCCACTAAGCGTAAAGACGCTAAGTAACTCGCTAAAAACGATCTCACGAGAGAATGACCCTCCGTCGCGATGATGCTGCAGAGGAAAACTATGATGGGGTGCCTTCGTTCAGAAAGTGAGGGAAATTGACGTTGCTGTTAATTGGTCAATTTCCACGTTGATGGCTAGAAAAGGATGCCAGCCGTCCTTGAGGGAAGGTTGCTAGCGGGAAGCGTCGTTCGTTCAAAAATAGATCTCCCCTATCTTCCCGTAGTTGGGACAAAGACTGTTTGTCTGTTTCAAGGACTTTAGGTAACCAGATCTTAATGTTTATAACGGCCCTCAGGCTAGCTGAACATGTACTGTGGAGATGCGTCGGCATCTGGTAACCATCATATCCGAAGAATAGGGCCTGCGTATGGTGAGCCACGGGACAGAAACCGTTGGAATGTTTACTGTCGCGTGCCGCTACAAATATTTCTTTTAAGGAGAGCTATAGAATTACTCCATACCTTTGTTAGACAAAGCGTTCATCCCGTGACCGCGGCTACGTTCGGCGATTGGTTGTCGCCTCGAGCCCAAGCTCATTATCACAAATCTCGAACAAATACAATCGGATCGAATGACGACAATTGTTTAATTACGCCTATGATAGAATTTAGATTACGGTGTTAAGGGATTTTCCCGAAGTTCCAAAGGGAAGGCTCCGATGTCCTTTCATCTCCGACATATATATTAACTTTTACTACGCATAATACAAACAATTAAGTAAATAAACAAATTACCATTATCTTGTAAAGAAGTGTTAAAGACATACCTTCAATAACTTTCGTATCAAGTCTTTTGCATCGGGTGTTAGGTACAATGGTAGACATAACTTTCCGCGCAAAATCTTCTCAATTGTTTTTCTTCTGTCATCTCCTGTAAATGGTGGCTGTAGGAATTAAAATGTATGTAGTTACGTAATTTGATTGAATTTTCATATTCTTTTACGATATTTTGTTATTTATTATTTAATCTACGTACCATTCCGGTAAGCATGTCAAACATTAAAGCACCTAAACTCCACCAATCCACTGCTTTTCCATGTCCGCTTCTCGTTAGAATTTCTGGTGCCCTAATCATGTTAATGATAATAATAATTGTAATACATACATTTTGAATTAAATCATTATAGCTTATAATTTATTTTAAATTATTTTTCTAGATGACAGACATTTGTAGGAAGAAAAATATTCGGCCGGTCAATTTACTACTGGATTGAAAATTTGAACTCGGATCTTGCGCCTGTAGACTGGTACTTACCCAATTGAACTACCTAGATCATTGCAGAATATTTTCTCCCAAATGTTTAAGTTCCAAGCTATAGGCAGCAGCCGTTTGAGATTTAAAAATTTGGTAGAAAATATTCACAGGTGGCTTAAATAGCTTAATTGGATATGTTACGTCGGGCGACACTCTACCTAGACCAGGTCACCCACCGCGGGCCAGACGGGAACCAGATGTCCGCTCATCCTCGCTGCGTACCCTCAATATTCTTAAGGACCCATCATAAATCCCAGTAATTTGCTAGCTAAGGTCCTTCAGACCCAACAAACATCTGTTTTCTGAAGCATTTTTAAAGACTATTGTCTACTACTGCTTGACAAGGGAAAGTTAGTTTTTCTCACGTATGATACAACTTTCCTCCCACTAACCACTTTCTCTCGAGGGCGGCTAAGATCCTTCCTAGTCCACCAACCTTCGTTTAACCAATTAACAACGAAGCCTATTTCCCTCACTCTCTTAGCCAAAATTGTCACCAACAAATCCGATGGCCCTGTGCACTAGACACACCCATCCTTAGCTTTCCTCCGCCACAGCATCGTCTCCGAAGAACACTGATTTTCCATCCTTCGAACAGTCAACATCCTTTAACCGGGAATACACCCATAGATCAGTCACTCACTCGTCTTATACATACGCACCAGCGTAACTATCTGCTTTACAAGTTGTTAGAATAAACGGTGATTTATAACTTACTATACAGTGTTACATTCATTGAACCACCTCTGTTATCTTAACCGAAACAGGGGAATGACTATTTCGCGGCATCGATTAACCGAATCGTAGCGAGAATTTACGCCTCTCACTGACGTGTTTTCCTAGCGACCGCGTCTCTTCGCGAACGGTCATAACAGGATAAATACCCGCCTGACAAGCGAAAGATCAGCGTTTTCGAATTCCTGTCCAGAAATCCGATCAGCCAAATAGTTTTCTCCCTACATTTTAATACTGACAATAGGATTCAGAATTAATGCAACGAAAATTTTTTACTTACATATACTCTATGGTTCCGCAAAATGTATGCGTTACTGTACCTTCTTCTATATGTTCTTTACAAAGACCGAAATCTGTTAATTTAACATGACCTTCGCCATCTAATAAAATATTTTCCGGTTTTAAATCTCTGTGAAGATAATTAATACAGTTAGATGTACATGTATATAATGATTTTTTAATAATATTAATGATTAAGGATATTGTACCTGTATATAATACCCTGATTATGGAGATGTTGCAATGCGAGTATGATCTCAGACAAATAAAAACTATAAGTACAAAAGACAAGTTATAAGTACAAAAAGCATACTGACACATATAATCTGAAGATATTAATAAGTATATAAATTTTACATACAAGTAGAATAAAATACATGTATATTATTATCATCTACAATTACTTCAGAAACTAACTAATTTACCAAGCTGTATCTTCTAAGAAAATGCCTTCTCTATCTAAGTATGTGAAGAGTTCTCCTCCACAAAGATATTCCAAAATTAGATATAATTTACCACCAGTTTGAAATGCGTACATTAAATTAACGATAAATGGATGCTGGAAAAAGAATGAAGTGAATAAATGTCATATTAAAATTCACAATGAAATCTACTTACTTTTACTGCTTCCAAAATATTTCTTTCTGCCTTTGTATGAGCTGTGTCTTTTTGATTTCGTATGATAGATGCTTTCCGTAGTACCTACATAAATAAAGAACTAGAAAGCTTTTTACACGCATGTACAAATATAAAAATATTTACCTTCATAGCAAAAATACTGCCTTTGTCTTTTCCAGTCACTTTTTTAACTTGAAAGACTTTTCCATATCCACCTTCTCCAAGAATTTTACATAGCTCAAAATCTTGTGGACCAGTTTTTTCTTGGCCTGCATTAACATTCTGTTCCGATAACTGTACTCTTTCTAAATTATCAGATCTATAAAAGATTCAATTTTTTTTTTTATTTTCTAAGAAGAAAAGCAAGAAGAACGTTTGTATCGAAATTGAACACACAATTCAGCACTTTTATTATTGTTTAGAAGGTACGATTTAGCGATAAATTCGATATCATATATTTTCAAACATTTGATTACTTACTCTAATATCGTATTTACATTTGTAGTATGATTGTATTCATCCTAGAAAAAAGAAAACACATATCAGATTTGATACAGCGATCTAAAATCTATGAAATTTGACAAGAAACAAACTTCTCTATTTTCGACGATATCATCGTCCGACTCGTCTTGACTTATGGAGTCCCCGTCGTGTAATTCTATGTCAAATACTCCAGCCATTCTTCTCACAGAGTAATCATTTAAAAAATTTTCCTGTCGAAAACTTTAATTGATTGTAATGCGTCCGAATAACGTAGATATCTACGTATCTGCGTACACACGATTGTAGATTTTATTTCCCTTTATTTGCGTGTTTCACACTGATTTTTTGATGGGTAGATTAAACTATCTATATATAATCGTGAACTATCAAATATATCTACAATTAAACGGGCTCATGAATATTCCTTACTTTTTTCTTTTCTATCTTATGACAAAATAATCAGGAAGAAATATGGAAAATTTTAAAAAAGAAACACGAGACGATTCAAGTATATACTCTGGACACAAACTATGGTCCAACGTGAATGCCAACTGCATTCTAGCACATAGGCATATGTATGTTTATGGTGAAGCATGAAATATATAGAAATTTTAAAAAGGTTTTGTTCTACATTTGAAAATAAAAATAAGCTTAGAACTACCCTAAAACTTTTCATTAATTTGAATTTACATAATTTTGCGCTTTTAATAATGGATTCTATAATAACAATAATTTCTACTTCTATAAATTGGTCCTTAGCTCAATTTAAAATATCCGTTTAGAAAGGAAATATTAAATTGAAATAAAGAATTGTTATTTAATTCAACGTGACCTTATATTAGAAACAATTTCTTTCGTTTCTTTTAATTCTTTTACATTTTTAAATATTTTGACGATATGCATATTTTTAAATGAATAAAAAGTGAAAAGGTTTATCGATGCGACATCTATAATAAGTAGCTAAGGTAAGTGTAAACACATAACCGACACTAGCATGGCACTAAGCTGAATTTGAATGGCAACAATGGAAGAATCTGGTCTTAACGCAAATACAATTTGTGCCTGCAATATAACTAGATATAATACAACCGTGATATAAGCTCACCTAATTGATATGGTTTCTTATAATTTTATGAAATATTTGTTCATTCTTATGATAAATGATCATAAACAGTTGTACGAACATTGAATTAAATCATAGTGCAGTGTAACATGTGTATGTGCGTATGATATACGTATATAGCGTAAGTTTGTTTCATATTTATATAAATCTTTATATTTTCATATCTTATTTTTGCGTGTAATAGAATTGTTTGCAAACAAGTTGTTTTAGGTCATAGCGATGGTGTAATGTGTCATAGTCGAATGTTAATGTATATAGCGGTGTTGCCGTATTGTTCATTGTATATGGCTAGTAAATTAAATATACTGTAGAGTGAAACATCTATATTATTTAGTTCTGTTTGATTTATGTCCGTGCTGAATGTCTACCATATAATATCAAAGTAAGTTTACGATTTATTAATTTTTCGAAAAAAATATTGTTAAATTACATAGTAAAAATCAATATTAATTCTAAATGAAAAATAAAATATTGGTTAAATTAAATTTGTAATTATTTATATCTGCAGTAATACATTTATATTATCATATCATGTTGGTTATAATTAGTCGGCTTTATATTTACTTGTTTCTAACAGTATTTTTGTTTGGAACTCTGCTTAGAACAGTTTGTAATTGTATTAATATGTATTGTTTATTGTTTTATATACATATGTATATGAATTCCAAATAATATTTTATTACAATTATAGGATGTATATATCACCAATTTATGTTAAATACAAACATTTTACCAAAATACTTGAAATACATTCTATTGCTATAAATAACTTTTTCCTTTTCTTTTAGTAGTCATTTAATTTAAAAAGAATGTCGATTCCACCATATTTATTGGGCCCAAACCCTTGGGCCACGATGATGGCTCAACAACAGGCTCATGCTCAGTTAGCTGCAGCTCAGGCTCATGCTCAAGCAGCTGCACATGCACAAGCTGCACATCATGCTCATATGCAAGCAATAGCTGGACCCCCATTGCCACAAATGCCTAAACAACCTGAAGTTTTGTCAGAAGATAAACTTCAAGAAAAAGGTGCTTAAAAATTAACATCTTTCGAATTAAAAAAAAAAAGTAAAATTATTACAATATAAATTTAAAGATTTATGATACGATATTTATATAAAGCTGAAATTAATTTAATCTTTTGTATATTGGTGTTATATTATAAATTATATATATATATATTAATTATATTAATATATTATAAATATTTATATATTTTATGTAATTTTAGCTCAAAAATGGCAGCAACTTCAATCAAAAAGATTTGCAGAGAAAAGAAAGTTTGGTTTTGTGGATGCTCAAAAAGAACATATGCCCCCGGAACATATAAGAAAAATTATTAGAGATCATGGAGACATGAGCAGTCGGAAATATAGACATGATAAACGTGTTTATTTAGGGTAAGTAAATGGATATATTTGAACTTTGATGTCTTTCATAAAGTGAAAGAAATATTAAACAATTCCTCTGTTTAATTAATTCCGTTTCAGAGCATTAAAATACATGCCCCATGCAGTTATGAAACTTCTAGAAAATATGCCTATGCCTTGGGAACAAATTCGAGATGTAAAGGTGCTGTATCATATCACAGGTGCAATTACATTTGTGAATGAAATTCCTTGGGTTATTGAACCTGTATATATTGCACAATGGGGGTAAGCTGAAAAAAATGTTACATTTGTTTGCATTTATGCAATATCCAATAAGAAATAAAGCGTGTGCGTGTGTGTGTAGTATATATATACATATTCTATTTTTATTATCTAGTACAATGTGGATTATGATGAGGAGAGAAAAAAGGGATCGTAGGCATTTCAAAAGAATGAGGTTTCCGCCCTTCGATGACGAAGAACCTCCGTTGGATTACGCAGACAACGTTTTGGATGTAGAACCATTGGAAGCTATTCAAATTGAATTGGATTCAGAGGAGGATGAATCCGTGGCATTATGGTTCTATGAACATAAACCACTTGTTGGGACAAAGTAGGTGTTAAATATTGTTTGAATTAATTACAGACATTTCATTACATCTATTTATATCATATAGTTAGTATCATATGATGAATTGCGTAGGGGTCCTGAGATCA
The DNA here is from genome assembly GCF_051014615.1 of Bombus vancouverensis nearcticus. NCBI lineage: Eukaryota > Metazoa > Arthropoda > Insecta > Hymenoptera > Apidae > Bombus > Bombus vancouverensis. The sequence goes on from NC_134911.1 coordinate 10,602,354, forward strand.
GCTAACATGTGAGTTGATGGCTATAGTAATTCGTCAGTCTTATCCGAGATGAGTACTACGAGTTACTATTAGCTGGACAAAACGCTAAACTGAATTATTGCTTTGTGTATGAAATACATTTTACAATGTAAATATTGTTTATCAAATCTTGTTTAATTGCTAATAACATTACAGACACGTAAATGGATCTACTTACCGAAGGTGGAATTTGACTTTACCACAAATGGCGACTTTATATCGTTTAGCTAATCAATTATTGACGGATTTGGTTGACCATAACTTTTTTTATCTCTTTGACCCGAAGTCGTTTTTTACTGCGAAGGCATTAAATATGGCTATACCAGGTGGACCAAAATTTGAACCATTGGTGAAAGATTCAAATGCGGCTGATGAAGATTGGAATGAGTTTAATGATATTAATAAAATTATTATTAGACAGCCTATAAGAACAGAATACCGCATTGCGTTTCCTTATTTATATAACAACATGCCACATTTTGTACATTTATCGTGGTAAGTAATAATATCATTCAATAAATATGTACAATAAATAATTCCACATAAGTTTTGAGACTTGTCTATGCTTAGTACATTAAAGTCTTACTAGCAGCGTGGTAAAGAAATGTAGTGGTGATTGTTATTCGTATCCTTTGTAAAGTATAAAAGGCAACTGCTGAAATCACCTACAGTCTTTGTAAAAATTTTTAAAATATGACAGTATGTAATTTGATTTTCTAATGAAATTCTCAAATGATATTTACAGGTATCACGCACCAAATGTTGTTTATATAAAAACCGAAGATCCTGACTTACCTGCATTTTATTTTGATCCCTTGATTAACCCTATTTCTCACAGAAATTCCCTCAAGGTAAATAGCATGATATATAGTGTATAATTAATTGGAGTATTCGTTAAATCGGTAGAATGCATGAATTACATATGTTTTTTTAGACTGTGGAACCACAAATCGAAGATGACGAAGATTTTGTGCTTCCTGAAGAAGTGCAACCTTTCCTTCAAGAAACTCCATTATATACAGACAACACAGCAAATGGTATAGCTTTATTATGGGCACCAAGGCCATTTAATACCCGTTCCGGCAGAACAAGAAGGGCCATTGACATTCCTCTAGTGAAATCTTGGTATAGAGAACATTGTCCACCAGGACAACCTGTTAAAGTTCGAGTTAGTTATCAAAAGTTGTTGAAATACTTTGTGTTGAATGCACTGAAACACAGACATCCTAAACCACAAAAGAAACGTTATTTGTTCCGGTCGTTCAAATCCACGAAATTTTTCCAAACAACTACAATTGATTGGGTCGAAGCTGGTTTACAAGTCTGTAGACAAGGATATAACATGTTAAATTTACTAATTCACAGAAAAAATTTGAATTATCTTCATTTAGATTACAATTTTAACCTGAAACCAGTAAAAACTCTAACGACGAAAGAAAGAAAGAAATCTAGATTTGGAAATGGTGAGTCATTGGTTTAAATACATAAAAACAATGTATACATTTTACGAATTTCGACATAAAGTTTTTGGTCTTTTAACTTTTTTCAGCTTTCCATTTGTGTCGTGAGATTCTCCGTTTGACGAAATTGATCATCGATTCTCACGTACAATATCGTTTGAATAATGTTGATGCATTTCAACTCGCGGATGGTTTGCAATATATTTTTGCACACGTTGGTCAGTTAACTGGAATGTATCGGTATAAATATAAACTAATGCGACAAATCAGGATGTGCAAAGACTTAAAACATTTAATTTATTATCGCTTTAATACGGTAAGGATGTTAGATTAAATCGTGTGCTATTATTAATATCATTTAAATAAAATAAACGGATCATTGGTTACTTTTGATATGTGAATGAATAGGGGCCTGTCGGGAAAGGTCCTGGATGTGGATTTTGGGCACCTGGCTGGAGAGTATGGCTTTTCTTTATGAGGGGTATTACTCCATTATTGGAAAGATGGTTAGGGAATTTGTTGTCTAGGCAATTCGAAGGTCGCCATTCAAAGGGAGTCGCGAAAACTGTAACGAAACAGCGAGTAGAGTCGCATTTTGATCTTGAGCTAAGAGCATCAGTGATGCACGACATTGTAGATATGATGCCAGAGGGAATCAAACAGAATAAAGCCCGAACAATACTTCAGCATCTTAGCGAGGCGTGGAGATGTTGGAAGGCTAATATTCCGTGGAAGGTTCGTCTATCATAATTAATTTCCGATTTCTTTACTTATTGCTAATGATTTCTGTTTAAGACTTATTACGGTTTCTTTTCTCTAACTACTTTCCGTAGGTTCCGGGATTACCAATACCGATCGAAAATATGATTCTTCGTTATGTTAAAATGAAGGCAGATTGGTGGACCAATACTGCGCATTATAATCGAGAACGTATTAGACGTGGTGCTACCGTGGATAAAACTGTTTGTAAAAAGAATCTTGGACGTCTCACCCGACTTTATCTGAAAGCCGAACAAGAACGACAGCATAATTATTTGAAGGTACAGTAAGAAATGAATAGTTACAAAGTACACTCTTCGTGTACTTATCATATGTCTTCTAAAATTTAATCATTAATTTATAAACATTTCGTCTGTTGTGCACGCAGGATGGTCCGTATATTTCCCCAGAGGAAGCTGTAGCTATATATACTACAACTGTACATTGGTTGGAATCGAGAAGATTTGCTCCTATACCTTTCCCACCATTGTCTTATAAACATGACACCAAGCTTTTGATATTAGCTTTGGAACGATTAAAGGAAGCATATAGTGTCAAATCGAGGCTTAATCAAAGTCAACGCGAAGAACTCGGTTTGATAGAACAAGCATATGACAATCCTCATGAAGCACTGTCTAGAATTAAACGTCATCTTCTCACCCAAAGAACGTTCAAAGAGGTAAAATTTTGTTCTTACTTTTTTGAATTACTTACTTTTTTTTAAATTACTTATCTTTTCTAACCTCCACATTTTGGATTTGTTCATTATTACAAAACTTACACGTGTTCCTTTTGTAGGTGGGAATAGAATTCATGGATCTTTATAGTCATCTGATTCCCGTTTACGACGTCGAACCGCTTGAAAAAATTACGGATGCCTATTTAGATCAATACCTGTGGTATGAAGCAGATAAGCGAAGATTATTTCCACCATGGGTTAAACCTTCAGATACAGAACCACCTCCTCTATTGGTATATAAATGGTGTCAGGGTATCAATAATCTACAAGATGTTTGGGATGTTAGCGAAGGGGAATGTAATGTATTGTTGGAATCAAAATTCGAGAAACTGTATGAAAAAATCGATTTGACGTTATTGAATAGAGTGCTTCGATTGATCGTTGATCATAACATAGCCGATTATATGACTGCAAAGAATAACGTTGTCATAAATTACAAGGTATATCCTTTATTTTATTAGAGAGCATGTATCGATTCTTTTTGTTAAATAGAAAGAAAAATATAATATATGCAATTGTTTCTAGGATATGAATCATACTAACAGTTATGGAATAATTAGAGGATTACAATTTGCGTCTTTTATAGCGCAATATTATGGTCTGGTATTAGACTTGTTGGTTCTTGGATTACAAAGAGCTAGTGAAATGGCTGGCCCACCCCAAATGCCAAATGATTTTCTAACTTTTCAAGACGTAGCTTCAGAAACAGCACATCCTATTAGGTTATATTGCAGATATGTAGATAGAATACATTTGTTTCTGAGGTAAGATTTTATATCTTATCGTTCGACGAATCGTTTTATTCTTCATGTATACAAAACATAAATTTCTGTCTATTTTTGATCAAGTTGTTGGGATGTCAGTTGACGTTTAATTTTGTATTCTATGTTAATAGGTTTTCTGCCGATGAAGCGAGAGATCTAATTCAGAGATATTTAACGGAGCATCCAGATCCTAATAATGAAAATATCGTTGGTTATAATAATAAAAAGTGTTGGCCCCGAGATGCGCGAATGCGTCTTATGAAGCATGACGTTAATTTGTAAGTAAATAATGATTGAATGATTCTTTAATTCTTTTTGTCATTTCATTTACCGTAGATTAATCTTGAATTCATTTTGTTTTTCTTCATTTTTTTAAAATTTCTTATTTTCTTATTTCCAGAGGTCGCGCTGTATTTTGGGATATTAAAAATCGTTTACCCCGTTCCACGACTACGATACAATGGGAAAATAGTTTTGTTAGTGTATATAGTAAAGATAATCCTAATTTGTTATTTAATATGAGTGGATTTGAGTGCAGAATTTTGCCAAAATGTAGAACTACGCACGAGGAGTTCACGCATAGGGATGGTGTGTGGAATTTACAAAACGAAATTACAAAAGAAAGAACGGCTCAGTGTTTCTTGAGAGTCGATGATGAAAGTCTGCAACGATTTCATAACAGAGTTAGGCAAATCCTTATGGCTTCTGGATCCACAACCTTCACGAAGATCGTTAACAAATGGAATACAGCTTTAATTGGACTCATGACCTACTTCCGCGAAGCTGTGGTGAACACACAAGAACTTCTAGATTTATTGGTTAAATGCGAAAATAAAATTCAAACGCGTATCAAGATTGGTCTTAATTCAAAAATGCCTTCGCGATTTCCACCGGTAGTGTTTTATACACCGAAGGAATTGGGTGGGCTTGGAATGCTTTCGATGGGACATGTACTTATACCTCAGGTAGATTACTATTTTTAAAAATTTCTTCGATAGCTAATTCTTTCAGACACTTTCAAATACAACATATATAATATAACTATAAAATGTTATAGTCGGATTTAAGATGGTCGAAACAAACCGACGTTGGTATTACGCATTTTCGTTCAGGCATGAGTCACGATGAAGATCAATTAATTCCAAACTTATATCGGTACATTCAACCCTGGGAATCCGAGTTTATAGATTCCCAACGAGTATGGGCGGAATATGCGTTGAAGCGACAAGAAGCCAATGCACAAAATCGTAGACTTACTTTGGAAGATCTTGAAGATAGTTGGGATCGTGGTATCCCTAGAATAAATACACTGTTCCAGAAAGACAGACACACTCTTGCCTACGATAAGGGTTGGAGAATACGTACAGAATTTAAACAGTATCAGGTACTGTCTCACGTATTTTATTGCAATATCAATCTTTGCGTGTATCTTATTTATGCATGTGAAAATATTATATTTTTTATACGTAATTGCAGGTCTTAAAACAAAATCCATTCTGGTGGACCCATCAACGTCATGATGGTAAATTATGGAATTTAAATAATTACCGAACAGATATGATACAGGCTCTTGGCGGTGTAGAGGGTATTTTGGAACATACTCTCTTTAAAGGGACATACTTCCCAACATGGGAAGGTCTCTTTTGGTAAGATTTTGTAATTTTTTGAAATCATAATAGGGAATAACTTAGTTAACTTGGCAGAGAATTAATAATCGTGAATATAAACATGCAATTAGCTTTGCAATTAGTTTTGCAAGCAAAACAACACTGCAAGCCAAAGAGTGAAAAAACAGATTTAATAATTGCAAATTTAAGTGTACATACATACTTTACTCGTTTAATATATGTATCCATGTTTATTGAAACAAAGAAGATTGATTTCTCCTTTCTTCACTTTTCTTTTCTTTTAGTTTTAATTTATTTCAAAATTTTAAAATTGGTAAAAGAATCCATAGTTTGTTACTTGTCGTTTCTTTTACTTAGGGAGAAAGCATCTGGATTCGAAGAATCTATGAAATATAAGAAACTGACTAACGCTCAAAGGTCTGGTTTAAATCAAATTCCAAATCGTCGATTCACTTTATGGTGGTCACCAACTATTAACAGAGCAAACGTGTACGTTGGTTTTCAGGTAATATTTCATCATGTTAATGGATTATAATTATTTGATGGATCATAATCAGAGGTATATTCTTGACATAAGTGGATCGTTTATTTATCATTAGGTACAACTGGATTTAACAGGAATATTTATGCATGGTAAAATTCCAACGCTAAAGATTTCGCTAATTCAAATATTTCGTGCTCACTTGTGGCAAAAAGTACACGAATCGATAGTGATGGATCTTTGTCAAGTTTTCGATCAAGAATTGGATGCATTGGAAATCGAAACTGTTCAAAAAGAGACCATTCATCCTAGAAAATCGTACAAGATGAATTCTTCCTGCGCCGATATTTTGCTTTTCTCTGCATATAAGTGGAATGTCTCTAGGCCATCGCTACTCGCTGATTCAAAGTAAGTAGTCACATTTTTTTTAGCTTTCTATATAAATTTCGTATTATCGTACTTAGAACTGAGCTCAGTATCTATTATTAATAATTCATTCCTTTAACAGAGATCTTATGGATAATACTACCACACAAAAATATTGGATAGATGTACAGCTTAGATGGGGAGATTATGATTCTCACGATATTGAACGATATGCTAGGGCCAAATTTTTAGATTACACAACAGACAATATGTCTATTTATCCATCACCAACAGGGCTATTAATTGCTATCGATTTGGCTTATAATTTACATAGGTATATATTTTTAAGTATTTGTATTCAGTAACGCTATACTGAAATTCGCAGAAATTGACTGATCGATGGTTATTGAGGAATAATGTCTCTCCATTGCATCAACTGTTCAGTCCATAATTGTCTTATTTTGTTCGTATACTTCGGATACAGAGTTGGAATGCATTCTCTTTACTGGAATGCATTCCTTGAAAGTCAAATGGACAAATTGAAACGCGCGTGTTAGAGTCAAAAGACGGTAGGCGATTTTTCCTCCATCGCTACTCGAAAAAATAATCGTAACCGGTCAATATCCGTGAATACAAATGTATTATTCACTGCAGGAATATCTTGTAAACATAGCAATTTTGTTTATTAGCGCCTATGGTAACTGGTTCCCAGGATGTAAGCCTCTTATACAGCAAGCAATGGCAAAAATAATGAAGGCTAACCCGGCTTTATACGTATTGAGAGAACGCATTCGAAAAGCATTGCAACTTTATTCATCGGAACCTACAGAACCATATCTATCTTCACAAAATTATGGGGAACTCTTTTCAAATCAAATTATTTGGTATTTCTATCTCTTTTTATATATTTTCATTAGTATGAAACAAAAATATACACTTATATTAAAGATCTTTCATTTTTCGAATCTATTAGGTTTGTCGATGATACTAACGTTTACCGTGTTACAATTCATAAAACATTTGAAGGTAATTTAACGACAAAGCCTATAAATGGAGCTATCTTTATTTTTAATCCTCGGACTGGCCAATTATTTTTAAAAATTATTCATACTTCTGTTTGGGCTGGTCAAAAGCGTTTAGGTCAGGTACGTAATATGCATTCAGTATACTCATTATAATTAAATTTGAAAATTATATTATATTAAAAAAATAGTTAATGTTGTTAAAATTGCGTCTTCATGTAACAGTTGGCAAAATGGAAAACTGCTGAAGAAGTAGCTGCACTTATTCGATCTTTACCGGTTGAAGAACAACCTAAGCAGATTATAGTAACGAGAAAGGGAATGTTGGATCCCTTGGAAGTGCATTTACTCGATTTCCCGAACATTGTTATAAAAGGATCGGAGCTCCAATTACCATTCCAGGCTTGTTTGAAAGTCGAAAAGTTTGGTGACTTAATATTGAAGGCAACAGAACCTCAAATGGTGTTATTTAACTTGTATGATGATTGGTTGAAAACTATTTCATCGTACACGGTAATTATTATTAATAAATGTTTTCCTCTTCTTCTTCCATCTCTGTTTATTTTTATCCTATTATGAATTATGAATCATTTTATTTATTTATTTATTTATAGGCTTTCTCACGTTTGATTCTTATCCTTCGCGCATTACATGTCAACACTGAGAGAACAAAGGTTGTTTTAAAACCTGACAAGACAACCATAACAGAACCACATCATATATGGCCTTCTTTAACAGATGATGAATGGATTAAAGTCGAAGTACAATTAAAAGATCTTATTTTAGCAGATTATGGTAAAAAGAACAAGTACGTACAATATCTAATCTTTTTCTTTCTTTATAACAATATGTACAAAGTATGACTGTAGAGTAACTGGAAATTTTGTATTGGTCTCAGTGTAAACGTTGCATCGCTGACACAGTCAGAAATTCGAGATATCATTTTGGGTATGGAAATTAGTGCACCATCTGCACAACGTCAACAAATCGCTGAAATAGAAAAGCAAACAAAAGAACAATCGCAGCTTACAGCGACAACTACACGAACAGTAAATAAACACGGGGACGAAATTATTACAGCAACAACTTCTAATTACGAAACGCAAACGTTTAGTTCTAAGACTGAATGGCGAGTAAGAGCAATTTCAGCTACTAATTTGCATCTTCGGACCAATCATATATATGTATCGTCTGATGACATTAAGGAGACTGGTTACACTTATATTTTGCCAAAGAATGTTCTTAAGAAATTTGTTACCATTTCGGACTTGAGAGCGCAGGTATGTCTCTCTTATGAAATAATTGATTTAATAAGTATACATATATGTACAGCTCAATATCAGAGAAATTATGGATAATATCTAATTAATCTTTCCTTTTTCTTCTTTCTCTTTTATATAGATCGCGGGGTATTTATATGGGATTAGTCCACCAGATAATCCACAAGTTAAAGAAATACGATGTATAGTTATGGCTCCACAATGGGGTACCCATCAAACTGTTCATTTGCCTAATACACTTCCGAATCATCAATATCTCAAAGAGATGGAGCCTCTTGGTTGGATTCATACTCAACCTAACGAGTTGCCACAATTGTCACCGCAGGTTAATATTATATTGTTGGATACATGTTTATTAAACGAATTTGGTTTAAGGCTATTCTTTGTTCTATGATACATTGTATTATATATTGTGTTAATACGGCATTGTTTTATTAGGATATATCTACGCATGCTCGAATAATGGCAGAAAATCCAATTTGGGATGGAGAAAAAACTATCGTTATTACTTGTAGTTTTACGCCAGGATCTTGTTCTCTTACGGCATACAAATTAACACCTAGGTTCGTATTTCGAACAAAATGTGGTTGTTTATCATTATCTTTAAATATCTCGCGATTCCTCTGATTATTGTCAAATTATACATATGTTTATGTTTTAGTGGCTTCGAATGGGGAAAGCAAAATACCGACAAAGGAAATAATCCTAAAGGCTATCTACCGAGTCATTATGAAAAAGTACAAATGTTATTGTCTGATCGTTTCCTTGGATTTTTCATGGTTCCGAGTCAAGGGTCTTGGAATTATAACTTTATGGGTAAGATATATGTGGTTGATTTGATTACTCTCATTTGTTGATAGCTGAATATTATACTTTACAATCTTATCATTATCTTTTTCGGTAATCACAGGTGTGAGACATGATCCAAATATGAAATATGAGCTGCAATTGGCGAATCCGAAAGAATTCTATCACGAAATTCACAGACCTGCCCACTTTTTGAATTTCTCTAGCTTGGAGGATGGAGAAGGCGTTGGAGCCGATAGAGAAGATGTATTTGCATAAATGGATGAAAGCGAAAGAAGGGACCGAGGTGTAATGAATTATGGAGTTCATGGCAAAGCAACGATGACATTTACCTGTTTAATACAAACAATACAGTTTATAACAAAGTTGGAAACTCATAGTACATGATGTTTGATAAATAGGTTCGGTATAGTATTACTTTATATATTAATTACTTTGTACTGTATTTTAATAGCTTCGTAGAATAAAAAAAAAAATATATATATATATAATGTGTGTTTAATTAGATGTACAACATGTATACTATACATATAAGAAAAATGTACAAAATGTTTATCATATTTAACATAATAAGAATAGCAAATAATATACATTTTGATATACATAACAATGCGATATTGTTACTTTCTTATTTTACAACATAAAATTCGATGAAATTTTCGTCATATTGATCATTGAATAAAATTATAACTATTAGAACTTATATATTATAAGAGAAAAGAGTGTCACTATAGTAAAGTAACCCTAATTTATTCGTACAATATCTCGGCGATAGAATGATATTAAACTTGAAAATTTCCAAAGATTCTTAATTTATATTTGCATATTCTTGGCGGTGATTACAACTTTCTATATGATATAAAATAAAAGTTGAACGCTTCATATGCAAATATCGAACAATCATACGGTAGTAAGTTTGAACGTTAGAAAGACAGCCCACTAACGATGACTAGATATGCTTCGATAAAATATACATTCAACATTTCTTCGTTTCTTCATCAATCGATTAAATATTCAACGCGAATCGAATATTAAGCGAGTTAACATTTATGACAAGCACCAACTAATAACATTTTTCAAAGTTTCCTTCTTTTCCTATATTATTTTTATTGATTTATTTTATTTTTTATCGATTTCCGTTCCGTTTCAGTTCGATACGTTCTGTTTCATTTCAATTCAATATAATTCGCTGCATTATTTTTCTCACGGTTTTCATGTGAACGTAACGAATGTGATATGTGAATGAAGTTAAACGAAGAAAATTGTGATGTTTTTGCGAAAAATAGTTGCATGGGCCATACGTATTTATGAATCGCGCAAACATCAAAGTACACATATATTTAAATCTTTCCAGGCTAATTGTGATTCTTGTTAATTCATAACAATTGCTTTGCCGGGAGAAGATTCATTCGAATAGGGATCGATTTTCTCCTGAAACTGTGTCGTCGTCGTCAATGTGCAAGTACGAGATGTCGCTGAACTATGACAAGCACTGCGAGTCGAGTTTCTTGAAAGAATGTTTTTTCTGTGACAACTGAATCTTTTTAATAACAGTCGTTTGACTTTATCTTTCCAAACGAAAATTAAAAAGATGAGTACACCTTGCAAAGTATTGGTAAGATCTGTAAGATACCAAATGTAAGCCGGTGAATTGTTGCAGAGCCATGATATTATTTCCATTGACCAATTAATGCCCATTACGATGAAGAGTTTCAAATATAGATTGAACCTGAATAAAACGAATTAAAATTAAAATATGGTAAAGTGAAAAATTAAAGTAGCTATATGTGTGTATATATTACAGGAGTTCCGCGGATGTGGCTAGTAATATGCGAAGTCGGCATTGTCAAAGATCGCAAAGAAATTAGTTACTGACAATACCACTGACAGTGGACAATGTCAATCTTGCTATTACAACGGCATATGTTCAACTACTTCTTCTACTTTGCCAGATGGCAGTGTGTATATGTGATACTGACAATGTTCTGGCGAAATTGAGCTTGTATATCATGCGAACTGCGCCCGTAAGCGCATGTATAACGTATATGTTTTCGTATACGGTATCCTAAAATCTTATACGCGCAATCTTATCTATGAATAACGTTGTAGAAAGAATTTGAATGATACATGTTTTGTAATACGTATTCCAAGTATGTAGTAGCAGCTGGTACGTAGATGTAAACGATGGCAAGTTTGAAAGATGAAATGTGCGATCGCGAGCGAGACCCTGTTCGGACGGATGTATTTGTTACGTGAGAGGGACCCGCCTCTTCCGTCATTACGAAAACAAATCGAACCATGGGAAAATCTTTGTTTTACGCGTTCCGAGAGAAGGTCCGAAAATAATTTTATCGACATAGGCGTATAATAAGAGGGATAACGTCCAATTACATCGATGTAATTAAAGGAAAGAAAACAAAATGTCGCGATTTTGTAATTACAGAGCTATTCTATCTTCATAGTGGTAGTTTAGTGTTACTTGTAGGTAAGTAAGAAAATTGAGTAGCTTTCAAACGGAAAGAACTTTTCAATTTCATTGCGTAAACGAATAAAAAAGAAAACGTACCATTGTTTATTGTCGTCGTGACGCCTACTGTCTATGCTTTTAAGCTGTTGAGCAGTGTTCTTTTTATGTCGCACGATCTTCAACGCCGTGGAGATGAAAAGGCATATGTTGCAAAACACAGTAGCACCCATTGGCGCGTAAAAGTATATCGCCCTTGCCTTGTTAGCTGTAACAGTATCGAAATTATAAAAAATTAGAATCAAATTATCGAGACTAGGTTTATGAGCACTTACTGGTAAACCAGCAATTATGTTTGCCAAATTGTGGCTTGATAAAATGCTCTGGAATGTCAGGAAGAAAGTCCATAATGGCACAAATTCCGGTGAGTAGCGATGCGCAACCCCAAGCGTAAACGGAGTATATTAAAAACTTTTTTCTCTCCCTTTGCTTCACGCTGCCATGTAGAGATCGGAAACCTCTGAAAATCAGGAATCCCTGGATAAGAAAATGTGGAAAACCGACAAAAAACGAAAGCAAATAGAATAAAATAGAAAAGAAAAGTTGACACACTTTCACTTTCAAGTTTCAAATTAGTTTCGACATATAGGATATATGATACGCGCAAGTTGTGGTTCCGGATGACGCATTTCGTATTTCGTGCTTATCGCATCTTACGAAAGTGAGATTTTAACTCTTCGCTTTTTAGAGGCACAGCATAAAAACATAACGCTTTTACCTTTCTTTAACACGATCGTGATATCGAAATCATGATTTCCGTATTCTATTCCGTTTCGTCTCATTTTACCCTATTTATTCGAGTACATGTTGGAAAATAAAAACGCAATTCGATTCATTGGAATTTTTCAAGAGATGTACGCGCAACTGATCGACACGATCGAAAACAAAGAAGAAGAATAAAGAAAGCGAAAAATAAAAAACAATTGCAAATAGTCGTAAATGAAGGAAATAGACGATTTGTAGAATTAGAATTGGAATTGGTTTGTTCATTCGTTCGTTGAGGTTAACTTTATCGGGAGAAAATAATTGCGAACAGATGGGTGATATTTGCGAAAAGATATGAGGAGCGAGTATTACGGATATATCGTCCGAATTAAGTGCGGAGGTAATTTGTGATTGATGGCGAGTGATGTCACTGGTGTCCGCACACGTATGTGTGTATGTATATTGTATATAAGTAAGTATATATTATGTATATGATCACATCAGCTGAATCGAGGTCATTAAATAGGGGACGACATGGGTACCCGTAACGCACCGCGTAGTCACGCCCTTAATTATACTCGCACACATCTACGTATCTCTACTTACTTAAATTTACGTATATAATAAAAAGGGCTTGGCAAAAAGAGCAAGTACACGTGTGTACTACGAACGACCATTCGTAGTATTACGATTACACATGCGCTACAAATGATATGAAAATGTAGTATAGTGGTTAGAATTTTCGGGCGCGACATTCTCGTCACGCGATTCTCTTCTTGAAACGTTATTCTATTCGCGGAACGTTTAAAAATACCGATATGCCTATACAATGACTATAGAATGTGTGATTTCGTTGAAAAAGCGAATTCCATAGAATTCGACAAATGAAGGAAAGTTGGAAAGATAGCCGACAATAAATAACGTAACATTATCGTACGGTAATCTTCTCAGCTGATGTGAGAAGAAAATTCAGACGTTGATATATCGTTACGTGTCATAGTCTAATATAAAATAATCTACAGTGCGTGTTGCGATTAACAACTGGAGATCTGTTTGGGACATCTGTAAAACATGTAAATCATGCGAATCATGTAATAGTTGCTTATCCATTGATTTTATTTTCGAAAATTAAAATTCCTTCCACTTTCGTGTTTTATCGTAGTTTTAATATTTGCAAAATATCGGAATCGATATCGGCACGTACACATCGTACATATACATACACATAACAGTATACGCGTACTATGTGTGTATATCGACACTATGTGGCATTAGCATGGCATGGAAGTGGCGTCGGTATGGCGTCGCGTCGGTGTGGCGTCGGCGTCGGTGTCGAGGAAAAGAGCAATTCCGAGCTTTCGAGGTTTGTTTAGAGAATACGCCACGATTTGTTTGCTGTACACCTGGCGCTTTACAGATATATATGTAGGTAGAGCTGCTACTTTTATAAGAATTCGTTCCGGCAAGTAGAGATCGTTATTTGCGATTTTTAACACGCAATCGTTTCGCTCCTATACGCGATTCTACCACTTAAATACGCTCGTCATTGTCGTTTTAATACAGCGAAATAAACGAACGAGATAAATGAATGAAATAAATTTAATATAGCGGAATAAATGAATTTTAGATGGTTATCATAATAGTAACAAGTTGGGAAAAATGGTCTGTATACGAAGAGACAAGATCGGATCGATCGAAAATTGGAACAGAGAACAGAGAAAAGACATGTTATCATTATTGTTGTCATCGTTGACATCAACGACAATGTGAGACATTAAATCGATACGTCATGGACGGAGACGTCTAAGTAGTAAAAGTACTCGAAAAAGGAGCCACTTCCACTTCGTGGACCGATCGAACTTAATTTAAGAATGTTTGCAAAGTGTACACGTGCCGTCACGAACCGGATATTAATTCGCGTTTATGCCGCTATCAATTTTCTTCGACGTTCGTCAACTATCGAATTGCTTTAGCTAGAAGGCTAATAGGAGATATAATAGTATTTGTAATACGTTTCACGGCACGTATACCATCGATTACAATAAGCTTTTAACGATTAAACGGTCATAAGTTGTAAGCTTGCTAGTCAAATTACACTTTAGTTTGTCGTACTTAGACTCGGCTTAACGCCATCGAATCAAGAAGAAATGTCGAAGATGAAGAATGACTTGGAATCGATATGTAAATGATCCAAGTCTTACATACATACGTAAATATAACTTACCCGAAAGTCCACCAAATATCAAAACACATAACGTTCAACCAGAAGAAACTGGCCAAGAAAGAGAAGTGGATGATGAACGCTGAAACAGAATTCGATTTAAGTACACCGTTCATAGAAATGCATTTGTCATATAATACACAGTATGAATTTATAGAGCCGCTAAGCGAGTGAACATAATTAATAAAAATTGCAAAGAATAGAGTAAGATGTATAAGCATGCGGATAAATATGGGAATACCCGCGTTGTGCTACGGACGTACGGACTAAAATAATTGCGTTACGTAATTAGAAACAATGGTAAGGTGGAGGAAAGGTAGAATAAGAAGCAGCGTAGAATATCGGGAAAATGACGGTAAACTGGTTAAAATCGGCATACGACGAGTACCAAATGCGATGCAAAGAGTATCCGAAATCTGTTGCTGCGGAGTCATCTGTACGACCGCGAGTATCACATAGGCGATCAGCAGAGAACCGACATAGCTACGAAGCGTACGGCCGTGTATATTCTTCCATTCTGGTATCAATATGTAAGCGACAAACGTAGCAAACAAGAATGGCACCGATATGATTAATCCAACAGGAAACAGTACTGTGATTTTCGTCGTTTCTTGCGTATCCTCGTTCTCGCCCAAATTGAAACAAAGAATCACATCGAACAGTTTGGTATCGAGGATACCTAAACAGTAGTTGACATCTCGGAGAATATCACCCTCGTTTTTCATGTAGATCGAACCATTGTCGAGAAGCATGAACTCATCCATCGGATTCGCATTCGGGTCAAGTTTATAGCGTTGACGATTGATGCAAGGATTGTTAACGACCAATTTGAAATAGCGTTGATAATTCGGTGCCTCGTCAATTAAGGACAAATTGTTGGAATCGTAAAGAGCCGGGAAGCGAAAGGTGTCATTCGTTCTGATGCATCCGTCCTTGCTCAAACGATATCCGTACGAGCAACACATAAGCAGACTTACTCCTCCAGCGTGACTGGCCGACTCGGTCGAATAGTCAACGCTTTCTGTACTTGATATCGTAGAAATATTTCTCTCCTCTTTGATGTATTTCTTGTTCGATCGGAACAATTCCGGTTGCTCACTACTTTCCACTTTCATCGTTGATCCATACGCGATGTGTTCTCGACGAGGAAACATTGTTGTATCATGGAGTTGCGTGGATCGTTGTCCCATCGGGTGTATCGCGGGTATCGTAGATAATAGGCCGATGATCGCCACACGAAACATCTTATTAGGTAGGTTTTCGCTGAGCAACTGCTTATGAATCGTCCGGATTCGTAATGACCACAGACATTATCGCGTTATGCGGAAACGATATAACGACTGGCAACGTCTACAACGTCTCCTGGCCGCGTCACGTTGTAACCGACCGACTACTGCTATGGATTTTGTCGTTTCCTTTTTTTCCTTCCCTTCTCCTGTATTATTCTATATGTCCTTTTTTCCCTCTCCCTTTTTTCTCACTCCCACACCCATTTCGATGCTTCCCTTTCCCTATTTCTTCCTCTTTCTTCTTTTTCCTATCATTCTTTTTGAACTTAAACGTTTCATTTCTGCCCAACAGCCGAAACAAGTTTCAAGGTTACGAATCGAAAGGAATATTAAAGAAAATGTTGGAAGAGACGTAGAGAGAGAGAGAGAGAGTGGGAGATGGGGCAGAATGAGAGGAGGAGGGATAACGCGCGTACGGCGGGAAAGATAACTCGACGAAGATCGAAGATGAATGAGTCGCAAATTATTACCAACGCATACACATGTCAAAGAAGGCAGGTAAAACAAAGCGCGGCAAGTATCTACGTACAATGTACGAACCAACTTTTAGTCAAACAATCCAACCGATCGAGGGCAAGACGAGAAGATCGATCGAGGTACATACCTACGTATACACCAGGATCAAGAACTCCAACACTTATTGGATCGCAGTTGTAGATATCGAGCAGACAGTTCCCACAAGATATTTCGATATTTTTCCGCTTGCGCTCATTATATGTAAATATGTAAATACGTAAATATAGTATAGCACATGCCACGGCAAAGTAGGAGAAAGCAAGATAAATAGAAGATACAGCGAAGACGAAATTCTCATTAGGCAATGCCCGACACGACAAGGAGAGACATCACGACTCATCCTCGCTCTGTTCATTTTCATATTCGTAAGATAAGAGACAGAGAATTCACGAAACATATGTCGAAATGCAAATTCCGACTATTGATCAAGGATAAATAAAAACTTGTTCAGTTTTGGCAATAGGAAGGAAAAAGGCAAAATAAGAACAATTATCGTCCTATTTGTTTCTGCAAGTACGAAATTGTGCAAGTTTTTTCTTTGCCTTTGACCAAACTAATCGTAAGTGACTTGGATAGTTAGTTTGCCTCTTATCAGTTTCTTTCAGACGCGTATCGTCGTTCAGCTAATCTGAGTATCGATAGGACGGTTTTTTAGCAACTTTACGAATCAACGGAAAAACTAGTCCTATCTAGAGTAATAGATAGAATAATAATAGAATATCGATCGTATATCTATTAAATCTACGAACAAAGCTGTAACTAGAACTGAAGCGACGTTATTTCTGTCGTGATCGATCACGTTGTTAAACGCATATTATTTACGTTCCGTGATTTCGGAAAACGACATGGAATCGCTGTCATCGGGAACGTCAAATCATCGTCGCGGTTATCGTGCAAGATTAATGGAGTACCTTCGAACGAGAACGCTACACGTTCTTGCGTAAATGATCATCACGACATTAACAATAAGCATTTTTCAAACTACCAATGATCATATTCAAACTATTCATTGTTCACGAAACCGGTATCTCTGTTTGACTACAGCTTACATTGTTAATCATCTATTATTATATTTATGTCGATGAGTTGTAATTTCATTGCCTTGTAATGACAATTGTATCTGATCTTTTGAATACTTTGAAATTACGCTTACGTTATATGTAAATAAAGTCAAAGTATCAAAAAAAGATTGACGATAATATATGCATTTACTATTAACATATAAACGCTAAAATGTTGATAAATGTACGTAGATATATATACACCTGTATACTTCATTCTTATAACGAACGTATATCATATGATTCTTTTGCGTCATTTGTCCTTTTCTCGTCAATTCGCTAAAATGATAAGCATTAACTTACAAATTAATTATGGGTACGACTGTACATATACATATACATAATAAATCTATATATATACTTGTATGGCATATAATACGTATATGTATGTAAAGGAAGACACGTGCGTGTGCGATTCCATGATATAGTGAACGATGTCACGCGAATGAGGCATAGTGCTAATTCGATTAATCTTTCGACGAAAACAATTCTCCAGACTTTCGAAACTGTGATGGAAGCCTTGCAAAAAGAACTCATCGAAACTTCTCAAAATAATATACATTTAATGCGTACCTAATAAACGATCAACGTGCAACTCTCATAACAGAGAATTTGATACATTATCTTATTTACTCGCAGTTCCTTCGTCTTGCTTCGACTTTATCGCGAATTCGTAAAAGAAGATTATCATAAAGAAAAAAAGAAAGAGAGAGAGAGAGGGAGAGGGAGAAAGAAAGAAGGTGTGCCGGAAATTTAAACTGATAGGACAACGATATCATAGCTTTCATACCGTGCGTAATGTTTGATTAATCAAAGAAATCAAAGTACCTAAAAGAGGGGATAATGGTATGGGAAACGAATGAAGAGATAGGGAGAAAAGGAGTGCGTGTATGCGCAGGGGATAAAGAAGTATAACGGAAAGAGAGAGAGAGAGAGAGAGAGCGAGAGAAGAAGAAACAAGCAGTATAAAATAAAATTGCTTACCTATTGTGGAGCAGAAGACAAACTCTAAGTAATGCAGTTTGGCAAAAACAAGACAAGAGTAGGCGAGTATCAAACAAGCCACATAACACATTAGCGTCTTTCCATAGAGATTCCTCAATTCCGGAATGATCGCATAAACGAAAAAGGTCGCGACAAAGAACGGTATAGAAATAACGATGCCAATGTCGAAAGACTCCTCCGGATCAGAAGAAGCATTTATTATGGACGAATTAGAAGAGCAAATTAGAGCGACGACCTTTTTGGAAGATTCTTGCCAGTCGAAACAGTAACTCCATGCTGCATAGTTGACGGTCGGAGTTTCGAGGGTACCGTTTGGTAGCAGGATGAACTCATCTTCTTCGAAATGTTCTGGTTCGAGCATAAACCTCTGGGGACACTGCATATCCTCCACGAGAAAAAACAGTTCGTCTATACGGGATATTCCTTTAATCTCAGTAGCGAGTTGATGCTGCTTGAGAACGAGAACCGGAGCAGGCAACCCGTTTGATGAGCGAGTACAGTTAGGCCGAATACCTTTCCCTAAAATCTCGTCTTTTTTACAACACTTTCTCAAACATGCTCGCAAATTACATGTGCATCCGTATGTTTTATTTTCAAATACTCGATACAATCCAGCAGGATACACCAACTTATCGTGCACTAAGCTTCCGTTCTCGGATCTATCGATCTTAGTCCCTTGCAAAATAATTTCAGGGAATGGACGACAAAATGAATCTTCTTCTCTCTCCATTTCCTCCCCATTGATTTCTGTTAATCGATAAATTAGAATGAACAAAATTACGCAAATAATCGTACAAAAATGCTGCATTGTTATTGCCTATTTCCGTGCGTCTTCCCGCGCTCAAGATCGCGCCGCACTGTCTTTCACCCCCTTTCTCGTTCTTTCTTTTTCTTTTCTTTTCTCTCTTCCTTTTCCTTTTCCTTTCCCTATCCCCTTCCCTTTCCCCTTCCTTCCGACTGTTTCTTTTTCTACCACTTCTTTCTCTATTATCTGCAAGGTGTACGTGTATTTCGATTTCCTAGTTTCTTCCAATTATTTATTTTCCTTTTTTTCAACACCGGCTGACAGCATGCTTTAAAAAATCATCGTTGTTCGCACGATCGTGAAAGTCCACGTTACTTGATGATGTGGTGGTGATCACCCGATGAATCGCAAAGCTCGCGACTAACTGCCCTAAGTATTTTTCGATCCTCTGTTGATCGTAACGCGCGAGCGCGCGCGCGCTCCTCTCAATGCCGAACGAGTACCAGCCGAATACTATGGTATTACGGAATAGCTTCAGTCTCCACTTCCAACTACCCTTTTTCATTTTCTCATTCTGTAACTCGTTCATCAATCTCGATAACATTACAATCGCTAACTAGAGCGCAGCACTTTACTCGAACACGTCTAAGCACACCACGCAGATCAATCTGTGTAATGATCAATAATTATTATATTATATCAAGTTAGTTATTGAATTCTACGCTTTGTTTATGACTATATCATTTCTGGTTTCACAATCATACTTTGTTTTAATTTTAATTAGTATCACTACCTACCACCGACAAATGGTTAATCTTTTGAAAGTGATGTCAAATTCAAAATTACGCACTAAATTCTAGACACACATACGTATGCGATATATATATAACAAATTTGACAAGTTTCTTTAGAATTTCGTTAACTTTATGTTATGTAATAAATGAAAATTATACAAGAAAAGGGGGCAGACTTTACTCTGACTTTTCATCGCATATTCTTTTTGTATTTCTTAATTTTACTCGCATAAATAACAAAACAATCTTGCTTCATACTAATAAAATCTGTTATTTTTTTATTTTCTTACATCCTGAGTAATTAAACAAATTTTCACTTCGGAAATTATCAATCATAAACGAACATAATATTCTTTTCGTCTTATTTGCGCGCTTTATAAATATAATTATCAATTTTGTACAGTAAGCTAATTTCCCTACTAAAAAGTTACAAACAAACATGCGCTCAACTTATTTGAAATTTGATCTCAAAATGAGTCATTAAATCTTGTCCTCTATTATGTACTAATTCGAAAAGAAATTTGCACTTTTGGTCAAATTAATTTTACGAGTCTCATGATCTTCGCAACACGTTATTTATTTTTAAACATCTAAGTTCCTAAAATGAAAATAAAGTGCAAATTAAACTTTAAAGAATATGCTTATATTTTTTCAAATTTTTAAACATGGCGTTTTACCCAAAAATCGGTGTTTATACTTTACAACTTCAGAAGCAAACGATATATGAACGCTGCTTCCAACTTTATCAACTTTCGCTGGTTTCTTTTGAAACTTCCCTAGCTCGTTTGTGGTAATTTCTACGTTTCAATCGCTTTACAATATCCTACACTCTGTACGGTCGTGTACGACCGCGCCGCTCTAAATATTAAATACTTAATAAAACAAAGTTCCTCATTTTCAACAATCGGTATTTCAGTACATATGACAGTAAGAAACATAAGATAGCAGATCTATTCTATACTTGATCCGTGGCCTGTGGCCTGTGCAGGCGTACACATTGGGAATTAATTTCTTTCTATTAAATATTTCAATTTATCGATTCTAAGCGTTTTATTTCGTATATTTGATTAATTTTTCTTCAACTTCAAATGGGTTATATCTATACACAACAATACAATAGTTCCTTTAAAATTCACCTCCTCATCTGTAACGTTCCTCTTTCTTCTTATTATCTCCGTTTATCAAATTATACAGTTCTTAAGTAAACATTATGTTTCAGTTATAATTTCTTTCGTAATGTAGCGATACAATGATGTAATGAAACAAAAAATATAACGTTTACTTCTCTCATTATCAATACTCTTGAGTATATTTTCTAATTGCATAACGTATCAATAATGTTTTAACCTTAAAAAATACTCATAATTTTAACACGTTCGTCGCCACGTCGCACATATTCGTGCAACGGGTATACTTCCGTGGGGGCCCCGTCACCAACGTATGGTGACGCTCCTCTTGTTCGAGTTAATTAAATATACAATATTATATATAGGTTATACAACATAAAAATATTAAAAACACATTGTATCATACTTTTTATTAATTTATTAATAAATTATTAATTTAAAATTAATAATTAATTAATATTAATTTTATTAATTTAAAATATTAAGGTTTAGGCTCGAAGTGAAATAGCGGCGACGGTCGGATTTGGGCCCCGCAGGAAACATAGCCGAACATTCCTAATTCATATACTGTTTTTATGTAATTGGGGAATATTGTAACGAATTTCGTAAAAGACACTTTTTATCAGTGATCAAATCAGCTCGACCTATAGCTAATATAGGTACGTAAATTCTTCTTTGTAATGTTATGATTTTTTAAAGTAAAGTAAGATTATTACCCCAGTTTTGTACGTGGTACCGATAAAAGATTCGTCAGTTTGGAATACCATTTGTTGAATTGAACGAGATAAATGGGTAATCCAAATGAATTAAGATCGATATGGAGGAACGCCGATGCCATTACCTTCGATGTCGATTCGACTGTGATACAAGAGGAAGGAATTGATGAACTTGCAAAGTTTTGTGAAAAAGAAAACGATGTTATTGCGTTGTAAGTTTTCTTTTCCTTTAATTTCTTTTGTTTAAAAATATAACACATTTTTTATTATTATCATTATTATTCACACAACTTGCGGTTGACCGCTTTAACGGAAAGATGATCTATATATGTATTTAATTGCTTATATGTATATGTATAATATCCTAAAATGATTTTAGAACAAATCGGGCTATGCAAGGAGATCTGACATATCGACAGTCTTTGGTTGAGAGGTTGAATATTATAAAACCAAGCTTTATGCAAATAAAGCAATTTCTGACCTCACGTCCATTAAAACTTTCACCTGGAATTAAGTAAGAAATAATTTTTAAGTCAACGAGAAACAATGAAACTAGATACGTAGATGATTTTACAGTTGCTTATAAAAATTTCAGAACATTGATAACAGCTCTACAAATTCGTGAAAAGCAAGTATTTTTGATATCCGGTGGATTTCGTTCTTTAATTGCACCAATTGCCACATGTCTTAATATTCCATTAGAAAATGTTTTTGCAAACAGACTTAAGTTCTATTATACGGGTTATTATTTGTTCATATTGATATAACATTAATTTAATATAATATATACAAATATTTTATGAAATCACTTGTAGGAGAATATGCAGGATTTGATGAAGATCAACCTACTGCAACAAATGGTGGGAAAGCAAAAATAATAGAGCAACTCAAAAATGAAAAAGGATTTACAACTGTTGTTCATATTGGTGACGGAGCAACAGATTTAGAAACTATTTCAGTAGTAGACCTATTTATAGGTATACCTTTTCATTACTTTAATTCTTAATTTACTTTACTTAATATTTAATATCACTTTTATTATACAGGATATGGAGGAAATGTGATCAGAGAGAGCGTAAAACAACAATCATTATGGTATATTACTGATTTTAATGAACTTGTGAATATTTTGTAAACGTAAACAATACGATATTTCTTATAAATATTGCGATATTTGAATAATTTTAACAATAATCAATAAGTAAAGGATCAAAGTTTTATCAGTTTTTTACTAATATTTCCCTTACTCAGAAGTTAACTTTCACCATGTTTATCTACAAAATTTGAGACTATTATATATATATAAGTTTACTCAGATGGTAGAAATTAAATTTATTCCAAACTCATCAATAACATTTATTTTCTTCGAGTCGAAAAGAAAACTTTATAACGAGTAGTTTTTACATGTATTATACAATAACAACAATGTTCAGCTCTATGCTTACATTGTTATATATACCGTTACAAGACAATTCTTTGCACAAAGTACAGTGTTAAAAATTTTATAGGATGACAATAATTACAGTACACACTTAGTATCTGTACATGTTTATGAGGATTTATATAGAAAAATATACACCTCTCTGTAAGTTATGAAACAACAAAATTTAAATCAAATATCGCAAAACATCGGACTTTCCATTGATTATATTTAATAAATCTGAAAATTAAATTCTTTTTTAAAAAAGTCAGAAAGTATTAAACGTGAAAATTATACTTTGATATTGACTTGCTTAACTTTACTGACTATGTTTCATTCTTTGGTAATCAATGGTAATTTCTCGTCTTTTCTTGCTTCTTTTGTTGTATCCATTCTTGTACTCTACGTTGAAGTTCAACATTTGATTTTACCATATCCATAGTAAGAGGAGATCTATTGAACGGGTCGGTCTGATCGCTTAATAAGTGCCTAAACAGCATTAACGATAAAAATAATCAAATAAATATTTTGTTATAACAAACGGCCTGAATAATAGCAATGACAAAGAAATACTAACCTTGCAATGGTTTGCCGATCTATAGTTATCCTTGATGATGGAAGAACAACGGGATCTGTCATTAAAGTAGACATAATTGGATCTAGAAACTCATCAGGAGCATCGATTAAAATTTCGTCTTCCTCCTTCTTATGACTTGCGGCTGTCTCGACATTTTTTGCAAATTGATCTAAATCGCCTAATATACCCACACCACCGATACGAACTGAAATTTTATTGTCTTTAATCGGCATTTTCAATCATTTATAAAAATTAGAACAATATAGAATATACGAATCATGGTATATTTTATGCGTCTGATAGTAATTAAATTTTGCACAGATATAAGTACCAAGAACATTATCAGCCAGTTTGAACAGTTCCGGACTGTATGAACGACCATCTTGTGAAACAGCAAGCGTAAAAGATTCACTCTGACTAAGATTTATATAAATTTCGCATATATTTAATACTAAATTTGCTGGATGGAATGCATACTCTTTTTGTCCATTAACCTAAAATTAAAATGGTTAATTCCAGCATTCTACAGTTTAAATAGGAACATCTAATAATTCAATTATATTTGTTACCTTTAAATTCTTTTTATTCGGCCCAACCAGCTGAAGCAACAAATAATTAAGCATCGAGGCAATACGATCCACCATTGTTGGATGACAAAAGATGGATTTTATTTCTGTAGTTAACATTTTTAATGTGTATATAGTTTTTCTACCTAATATATTGTCAAATCGTGCAATCATTCCAAGATGTATGAGATAATGAGCTTGTTGCTCACGTTCATGTTGTGGTAGTTTGTTCCATTCTCCACTTTCCCTTTTGATTGAAATTATTTTTCATTAATCTTATTTAGTAAATATAAGATTTATACAAGTTAGCAAAGTAAGATTACATATTGCTGATTAAATTAATGAGTAATAACCAAATTGAATACCTTGCTTGAATCAATTGTTTCAATTGAGCCATACTTGAAAGTGCTTCATCTAATAAGAAAACTGCATCATTCATTAAAAGATTTATAAAACGCAAAAATAATGGAGGCTGAGCTGCTTCCATATTGGCTTCTGCTTCTTCTGCTAAAGCACTGTACATAAAATCATCATACAACACCATATAATATGAATTATAGGGTTACTATAAAATATAAATAATAATAAATTTAACAAACGACTATGAAAATATATTATCTTTGTTTTTTGCTTACATGAAATTATTACGATGTTCTGGTAATTTCCACAAGTACTCCATAACAACATACATTGGTCGCCGATAATTAAACTTTTGTTCAAATTGTACACTTTGTCCAGTCATTTCAATACTCACGAATACTTTAAGTAAATTCAGAACAATCTAAATATATAATAAATAATACATAATAAAATAAAGTTTTATGAGAGAAAAAAATATTCCATTTTATGAATTTCAAGCAGGTTACATACATATTGTCTATATGGATGTGTGATAAATAATTGTTCTCTATGGAATGTCCCTAAGCTTGGTGTTACAGGGCTCATAGTTTCATCACTTGTAGGTAAAAGTGCCTCTAAGCCTTCTGCTAGACGTGCACGTAGATGAGGATTATATAAACGTTGTTGAGACTCCATTAATACTATGATCTGATATCACATACTCGATTATTTTATTAAATCGTATGTATTTTTGCTGTTTTTAACATATTGCTGCTAGCTCACCTCTGTTAATACAGGCGTTAGAAAGGATGGCCCTTCTTCTTCAAAAATATTTGGATTTATGCGTCGTAATAAATACAAAAATCTAATAGTATTTTCTACCACAAATTCCGGAATGCATCTATATAAAAATAATGGTGTTGTTAAATATTAGTTGTAATTATTAATATATATAATTAAAACAAAGCACAATATTTAGAAGATACCTCAAAGTATCTGGAACAGTTCCTGATAAAGGGAACTTCACCTCTTTACATTCCTTTGGAATGTAATTTTCTTCATTTTCTCCAATCTTTGTATCATTTAAATATACTTGTACTAACCAAAATGCTGTTGTTGCATGAAATTTTGCTAGGAGTTTTAACATCTCTGGTACTAAAAGGCTTGCTCTTAAAGATAAATACCTACAATTTGAGATACAAATTGTATATAATAAATTATGCAATATAAACTTTTATGGTAAAAAAGAGAGAAATATCTTGTTTTTATTCTTAAGGATCACAAATATATACTTGGTCATTTCTCCTTCCATGCGTTGAGTTATTATATCAAATATATCCGATCTACCACCATTCTGTGCATCCTGATATATTCTCTGTATTCTTACCAAATCCTGGTTTGCTCTAAAATTCAACATATAATTCTCTTAATTACCAATATTCTTTTATCATAAATCTTGATTAAACTGGGAAGAAAAATTTAAAAGTCAAACCTTAAAAGTTTGTCTAACACTACTCTGTATCCAAGATCTAATGCTCTATGAGTTAAGAAAAAGCATTCAGTAGTAAAACCAAATGTTTTTGCAACTGGTCTGGCACCATCTTCTGACATTGGTATCAAACAAGTTTCTGAAGACATTCCTTTTAAATGTATATTTGAATTTATACATTCATCCTGATCATTAATCTAGATAGTTGTTATAGAATAGTACATTGTTAAAAATTTGACAATTAATCTTAGTTCTATCATTTTTTGTAAATTGACTTACATCTGCAGCACAATATGTTGGATCAATTTTAGGCACTTTAGAATCATTTTGTTTAATGCAAAATGGTTGACAAAGACGCAATAGCACATTTCCTAAATTTAACATAAAACCATCAGAAACACATAACATTGAGTTGAAGGTCACATCATTCTGGGTATTCCAAATTTTTCCCCTATTTGCATTTGAATGAAGACAATTGCCTATCCATTGTAAAGTTAAATGACGAACTTCTGTTGAACATTTTAACAGTAAATGAAAAACCTTGTGCAATGATTCATTTAATGCATCTAAAGCTGTCCAAATATTTCCTTCAATTGAAGTCTACATGATAGAAAATATGTATAAATATTATTCCATGCATAATTTAATTCCTTTTGTTCTTTTTTTTTTTTAAAGTTTACTTGCCTGATGCAATGGCTTCTCAAAAAAATAAAATGGCTCTTCTATCGTTTTTGGTAAACAGTTCAAGCTAAAAAGTGCACCTAATAATGTATCTGCATATGCTCGGCCTTGATTGCTTTTAGGAGTACTATGATCAATTACTAATTTAGCTAAGGGTTCTATCGAAGAAAAAAGATTTAATATAGTAAACCAATATTGACGAAAAAGGAGAAGATTACTTTGTGCTGCTTCTTTGTAAATTATATCAAGAATAGGATTAAAAGACACAGTTATTGCAATCATAGTATTTTCTCCATTTTCATCTTGTATCTCGGACACAATACCATTGACAAATAATATAAATTCTGATTTGAGCCCAGTTTCATCCATACATAATGCAACAAACTGGTTATAAATCTGTAAAAAAACAAGAAAAATAAATTAAAGTCCTTTAAATTTATTATATTTAACTTTGCAAAATACAAATCTCATTAATTATGTAAATGTACATTGATATACCTCTTGTTCTTCAAACAATTCTGGCTCTTGTAGCGCCAAACTTGCATTTTGTAATATAATCCGACTTATTTTACAAAGGACATCAGATAATTCTGGTTTGTTTTGATACAGTTGTAATCGACAATAACTCTCAAACAAATAAGGTATTACTTCTGTTTCTGTTATATGAGGATCGCTAAGAATTTGTTGAGAATTGTCTATAGGTACTAATTTAGATTCAAGATCAGATAACATTAATCGTTCGAAAACTGCTTGTTCGATCGAATCAACATTAACAAGAACTAATCTTCGTTTTTGGTGTTCATTTGCTCCTATTTCGTGTAATGTTATTCCAAATACATCGCCAAGAAGGCGGTTAACCTGATTATCGATTCTAGAATCTTTGGAACCTTGCAAATTTTTTATTTCCGTAATATTGTCAACATTTTTATCTTCAAGTTGCGCAACATAACTAACTCTATTACTTTCGTTGATAATTGCCTGACTTTGAGAGGAGAATGACACGGCATCGTTGATAGTTGAAAACAACCCAGCAAATGGATTGTTATTCACATTGTCGCACATGATTCTCTCGTTAAAACTCAATCACAATTATTGCAAGCATAATTATTCTGAAAATAAATTGCTATGATTTAATTTTCAACCTAAAATGTATTACAAAATAAGCCAAAATATTCTCCTGAATACTGCACACTACTCTGTATTCGTTCCGTCGTAGAGCATATACGTGTGCGCACGCGCCTGGTGTGCGTATACGTATGCGCGCGCACCAATGGTTGGATAAATCGAATTTGCTATAAAATATTGTTACATATATGTATATGCTTTTATTATTCATTTGCTACAAACATTTTCTTTCTTTTTTGATATAAAGTTCAATTTTATGTTGAAAACCAAAAACAAATTGTGTACGTGACCAAATTTATTTATTGTATAAATGATTCCTGCAAACATGAAAATAAATTTTGTATGAAACGAATTTATTAAAAAATTCAGGCACAAAGTGGGTTTGTTCACATATTTTAACACAATGTACACATATTAAATTAAACAATAGAAGGCACCATTATATCAATTTATCGCCAAGGTTTTCGTACAGTCCCAGCGCTGGTACTTCTTTTAATACTCTCATCTGCAAGTTATATAATT
The DNA here is from genome assembly GCF_051014615.1 of Bombus vancouverensis nearcticus. NCBI lineage: Eukaryota > Metazoa > Arthropoda > Insecta > Hymenoptera > Apidae > Bombus > Bombus vancouverensis. The sequence continues at coordinate 10,631,100 of NC_134911.1, forward strand.
ATTGATAATACACTGATATTGATGACTTATGTATCATGTAGTAAATGAGTTAAATAATAATATATACATATGTATATGTATTAATACAATTTGTAAATTAATTGCAGTAACAAATATTATGACCTGACATTATAATAAAAGAAAATAACTTACATAAAATGTTTGAAGAGATAAGTCTTTCCTTAATATCTGAAGTCCAAGTTTGACATCTAGATCTAGACAAACATGAACGAACAAACGAAGTTGGTTGATATTCTTCCATCCTACCAGGAAAAAATAAACAACAAATAAATGGGAATTTATATATATATAATTATAGCTGTTGGTTTAAACAGCAGTATGTTATGCTAATATAAAAATGAAAACAGTGTACTGGATACATGATTATTTTAGAAATTCTATTTGCTATAGAAAAAATTAAATATTGAGAATCTAAATAGTGAGAATAAAAAGCATACTTCTGCAATACTAAATATACATTTCATATTACGTACTAATTATGTTCATTGATAAATTTATGGTACTAAATTCATTTAATACAAGCATCTAATAGCAAATAATGACATAATTTATTTTGCTTCAATAACATAACATTCTACATTTGAAGAATTCATAAAAATTTCTGTAAGAAAACAAAGTAAATTTTACTATGCAGAGTCATACTCCTTCAGTTTTTTCCTGGCTAAAGTCCGTTGAGTTGCAAACGAGTATGATCTTGCAGATGATGGACGTTCTATACGGGATTTTTTAATTTCACGATCTTGCGCTATTACTTGCGTTCTTTTCTGGGGATTTTGGGCAAATAACTCCACTATATTCATAGAAGCTGCGTCACACTTTTAGAAATCATAAAATTCTGATGAATATCCTTCCCTTAAGAATTTTCATATTTTAAATAACAATTGTTTTACTTATCAACAGTAATAAAATAATGGATTTTAAAACACTTTAAGTAGATTGTTATTAAAATAATATAAGTAGAAATTATTTGTTTTATTTTATCTTACTGTCAGCTAATTACTATCAAATTGATACAAGTGAGAAGGAAATTTTTCTTCTTAAATTTATAGACGATATGATAAAAAGGAAACAAGACTTTAATAAATTTCTTAATATTATGAAAAACGAAGTGCGTTGAGTGACATTTTTTTATTACAATATTTAACAATATTACCTGTAATTGAAGCCGATGTAAAAAATTAAATTCTGAACGATTAAGAGGTGCATCAACATGAAGTTTAAGCATGCAATGTAAAGCTTCTTTGTATGTGTTTTTTAAAGCAATCACACGTTCGGTTCGCATCATTCTACGTACTAAATACCCTCTTGCATATGCGTTTATTACATTTACTGCTTTAATCTGTAGCACAAAAATAATTGTGTAATTTGAAATACTATTTAAATGGAAATCTAAATACAGAATATAAATACTTACATGTTTAGTTTCATATATTGTCCTCTCAAGGACTGGTACATGAGTAGTTTTGCTATCTAAAGGAAATAATTCTCGACTAACGTTTGAACGTTTACTTGTTTCACCCTCCTCTAATAATCTTTCTTTGTAATTTACATCATTTGATTGCATCTCTGTATTTCTTCCATTTGTTTTTGTCAGAGAATTATTAATGTTGACTGAGGGTTCTGTTTCTGATGATTGAGCTGTATATGAATATCTAGTAGAACAAGGAGCATTATCATAATTCATTTCAGAATAAATATAATTCAATGGACAGGAAGTTGTGTTCGTCCTATTATCTTGTGAATGTTCTACTTCATTCTTTTGTTCTAGATTATTTTTTAATGTTCTAACATTTTGCATATTGTTTTCATCATTAAAAGCAGGAGACAAGATATTTTCAGAGAGCAAAGAAACTGAAATTTTTGGAAAGGATTTTTTAATCTCCGTCAATAAAAGTAACTGTTGTTTTTCAAATTCCTTTTGTAGTAATGTTTGTTCCCTGTGTTGACGAAACATTAATTCAGCCATCTGATTCTTATGCATCTCTTGTACCTTTTTGTAAACTGTTAGAAGTTTATCAGATGCAATAGTAGATTTCAATTTAGGGATTGGGTTATCTATATCTGTATCTTTCGAAAATTTTTCCATCAAATTATTAGTTGCATAAATGTTATTGTGCTCATTTAGATCTTCCAAGGAACCACCAAGTTTACATACTGGATTAAAAGTGCAAGAGCTATTATGCTTGTTCCATGTTTGTAATGTATCTATGTTTTCATTGTTATTATCTACAATATACTTTTCATTGTGATTAATTTGTATATCGCTTCTATTAATACACTCTTTGGCTAACATCGTTTGAATGCAATCCGCAGACTTTGTCGATGGACATATTACAAAAGAAGATTCCGGTTTCGTTTGTAAAGAAATGGACTTACACATTTTACGATTAGTTTTATGATTAGAGTTTCTTATAGGAACAGATTCTTTATTTTCAGGTTCATACTCCCACTCAATTTTAGCTTGTGTAACATTCCATTCTTTTTGTTGGTTCGTATTCTCGTAAGATGTTGGAACATATTCTGAACATGGAGCACAAGTTGAAGTAGCAAGTTCCATTTGCATGTGTGCCAATAATATTGGACTTGGAGTATCTAACACATAGGAACCTTGACGTACTAATTTAGGAGTATCTCCTAAATTATCAAAATTACTTTCTTGACAATCTCTATCTCCATTACATGTAGCTTTATTCAGTGTTAATGGAGTAATATTTAATGTTTTAGGCACTTGTGGTTTCCAAATATCTGATATTGTTTCTGTACTAGTAGATTCTATTGAAGCTGTTTCATTTAAGCAGTGATCTCTATCAACGCTAGCAGTTATTGATTTTGATTTTGAAACAGTACCAGGTCCCAAATTTACCTGATTTTCACACCTACATTCCCTGTTTAAATTTTTACTAGATTGTAATGTTTTTTCTAAATTGTCATTAGAGCTTTCACAAATTTCTATTGGAACATTGTTTATATCCACAGTATTAGTTTCATTATAATTACTATTTTTGCATTCAAAAGAAATTAAATTCTCTCTTGAACCATGAACTCTTTTTTTACATTTTATACCCCTTGATTCTTTTGTAACTTTTCCTATATAAATATCACTATTATTACATTCTTTAGCAATGTGTGAAACATTCAACTTTTTTTCTATATTTATTGCACTTTTCTTATAATTGGACATTTCCTGTTTAATATCTTCAGTTATCTAAAAAAGATATATTTTATCACAAAATTAATCTTAAATGGTAATTATATATAATATAATGCCTATATAATATAGCGCATACCATTGGTGGTAAAATAGGAATTCCATTAATCTTGATACATGAAACATATGAATGACCTTCCATAGTTTTAACTTTTTAAATAGATCTGCTAAAAGTGATAGGAAACTTATACATAAAGAAAACAACTATTGTTTAAAAAAACTTATTAAAGAAAGAGTAGGATAATAATAATAATAAGTAAAATAAATTTTCATATTAATAAAGGCAATATTGTTAGTAAACATTCTGTTTGTTACATAAAGATGTAAACAAGATAATTAAGTGATAGTTATATAATAATCAGAATAAAAATAGAGTAAAGCATTAAAGATAAATCAGAGTTTGGGATTGCATGCTCAAATATGTGCACGCATGTATATTAATTTGATTATTTGTTTATTTACATATAATAATTTTATTACATGCATATATAATTGAAATGAAGTTAATGAAGCAAACACAATATCATCCAACAATTTCCCTTCGAAATGTGTCTCAATCTCTTTAAAGATTAATTTATTTAGCAAATTTGTTTGTCAGAACTCATCACATCTCATATTATACTTACTGTTACTTTGTATTTTTTGATAAACATTTTATCCAATACTAACACTAACGTTAGAAGAAAACTATTGAGTACATTTAATTTTATTTAAATGAATAAAAAACGGATATGCATTTTCAGTTTATTCATTTACATATTCATATGTATCGATGTATCGATGATACTATATCGGGACAAACTTCCAAAAGCTAATATTTCATTAATTATTTATGCATTTTTTCATTATGAAAACATCAAGCTCTTATCACAGACGAGAAAAAGAATAAATGTGACATCGACATGCAATGATCCAATGCTTTTTCGTACCCACGTTTTGGGGTTACTTAAACCTAACCCAACTCTTTCCCTTATTGTGCAACGGGCACATTCATTTACTTAAATTGCGTAGGTAACGTGCAACGAAGGAAGCGAACGGAATGCATCAAAACTGAGTGAGATACATCGAAACATAGCGAGCAATGAACTGTAAAATATTGTCATAGTAACAGATACAGAGCTTCAAATATGCGTTATCTTAATAAATCTACACATATTATCTCTTGCTGATATTTAAATTCTATTACTATGTCAACACTGAGAGTGGTAAAAGTGGAAGCAGGCGAGTTACCTCTTGTTCCCTGTAACACCTAGAGTGAAGACTTCTCGAATAATAAACAGCAAATGATTTTTTAACATGTTACGCATAAAAAATTAATCACGTACTAGGTTAAATGGTAATTATTTAGAAGTTTATTCTCACTATCGATTTCGATGGTTTTTGAACGTATTATCGGAGGCATGATTTTGAACAATTTTTTTCTATTATACATGTAACCAGCGCTCGGCCTTAGTTTCCGAGATATTTACAAAAAATTGTTGATACCACTACAGTGAATTCTGTCTATAAATGTACGTTCGTGGCAGCGTATTTGTTAGTATTGGTTGCCGCCAGGATAAAATGACCTAACCTAATCCAAACCTAACCTAACCCAAACCTAACTCATCTTTTGTTTATATTATACAAGGTGAATCATCAAAAACGAATCATCTAAATAACTTTCAATTTTTGAGATACAAAGAAACATTTGAAACAAAAGTTGTTTGGTTACGAGAGGACTATTACGTAATAGAAAACATTTTTCTCAAGTGGACGTGTTTAAGAATTTTGAAATTTCACGACTCAGTTTTAGCATAATTTCTTCTATGCGATTTTCGGTATATGAATATCGAGTCCACGATCATGTAAACAGGTTTCGACATTCATACATGCCACATGGAAGAAAACATTCTAAAATTGAATCGTTAAAAATCAATATAAAAAGTAAGAAGAGTCTTATTTTGCACATGTGCGACATGCTATGAATGTTTCAGACAGAAACTAAGACAATTTACCCATCTTTGTCTATTTCACAAAAGCGAAAATTTTGTTGTCTTCCATGTTGATTTTTCACGACTCAATTTTCGGTTTTTCCTAGAAAGTCAAGACCTGTTTATATGATCGTGGGTACAACCGTGTTCAAGTAATCACGATCTAGTTGTCATTTGAAAGCCACCACCCAGAGGTTAGAAAACCAATATTCCCTACTAAATAAAATAAAACCCTATTTAGTTATATTCCAAAGTATCCAAAGCTAACGAAGTAATGATATATAGTTCACTACCGTTGTACATAGAAATTATTAAAATGAATAATGTCGATGTCTATCTAGACTCGTCTTATTATCGAAATATCAATTATCTGTGCCTGGAAACGATGATTCTTAGTACGTGTATAAAAAATGTGAAGCAATAATAATAGAAAATGTCTTGTTACATATGTATGTAAACATTACGCAATAAGCGGTTTCCAGGGGAAACGAATCTGACGGGACACCGCGAAAATTGTAAATCGAATCGTGATCGTAACTTCTCTTCTCAGAACGGTGATTCCAGTTTTGTTCCAAGTGTAATTGAGTCCCGTGTGCGAACCCAGTGACCGTGTCTTATCACGGCTGGAGATTTTACCCGTGAAATGTCAAAATGGCGTCTTCACAGGACGCTTGGTATCTGTCGTTGTTAGGACTAGCAGAAAACTTTCGAACCTCGAGTCCACCGAATATCAAGTCATGCATACAGTGTTTACAAGCGGTCTTCAATTTTAAACCACCTCCAAGAGTCGAAGCACGCACACATCTTCAACTTGGTAACATCCTTCTTACGCATACCAAAAACATCGATTTGGCGCGGTCTCATTTAGAACAAGCGGTAAGTTGAACTATTATTTGTACTTTAATTAATTACGTACAACTTTTTCTTCTAATATTGTATTTTATTTTTATCGTGCACTACGTGGAAATTTCGATACATCTGTTTATCCTGATTCTAACCTTTCTTTTTATTTTGGTACAGTCGGTAATACATGTATAAGATTATGAGTGATTAAAAATCAATTGATGTGTTAATCTGTATCTGTGTGTACTTAAGTGATGGTTTAATTTTTGGATAATTGATAATTTAATATTTGGATAATTGATATTTGTTAATTGATGTGTAATATTGACATTATGTTTTAGTGGCGATTGAGCCAGAATATAAACACTTTTGATGACGTTAAGTTTGAAGCAGCAAGTGTGGTTGCAGAACTGTATGAGCAACAGCACCAATCAAATCTAAGTAAACCTATATTACGGAAGGCTATAGAACTTTCTCAACACAATGTGTATTGGCATTGCAGACTTATTTTCCAACTTGCAGTAAGTTAGAGACTGTTTTAATTAATGTCAATAATGAAGCAGTTGTTTAATGATATTTTTGTGCAATTTAGCAAATACATGCATCAGAAAAAGATTTTGTCGCAGCTAGTAGTCTACTTGCAGTGGGTGTTGATTATTCTCATATCAGCAATGCAAGTTATACGAGAGTTCTATTCTTATTGAGCCGATGTATGCTCTTATTAATAGACAAAAAGTTTACTGAGGTTCATCCGCTTTTAAATTCAGCTGGACACCATGTTGAAAATTGGCAGGGTAGTCCACATCAAAAAGAGTATTTAAAAGTATATTTTTTAGTACTTCAAGTTTGTCATTATTTAATGGCAGGACAAGTAAGCAATGAATAATATTTTGTATTTAATAAATGTATGGTAACTATTTATTTATATTTAAACTTTTCTCGACAGGTTAAAAGTGTGAAACCTTGTTTAAAGCAATTGCAACAAAGTATACAAACTATAATGTCTCCCAACTGGCCACCGGATGAAATAGTTACGGGTTCTAATATCGGAGATATGTTTATATGGATGCCAAAGGACCATTTATATGTTTTGGTGTATTTAGTAACAGTTATGCATTCAATGCAAGCTGGTTACATGGATAAAGCTCAGAAATACACAGATAAAGCATTGACTCAAATTGAAAAGCTCAAAAGTAAATGCAACGACTTATCATTTTAATAATGTTATTATGACTTCCTAGTTAAATTAACATTCATATTGTATTTTGCAGTTGTTGACAACAAACCTATACTTTCTGTTTTTCAATTAATGTTGTTGGAGCATATAGTAATGTGCAGACTAGTAATGGGAAATAAAAGTGTAGCTCTTGCAGAAATTTCGCAAGCTTGTCAGCTTTGTAGAAGGCAGCCAAGGTTACTTCAAGGTCATAAGCCACAATTGCATGCTTTATTGGGACTATATGCAATGTCTATGAATTGTATGGAAGCTGCAGAAGCACAATTTACTGCTGCTTTAAGAGTAGGATAATAAACAAATTAAATATTATTAAATGTGACTTTTTAGTAGTATTGTGAAAAATAATCTCTTTTACAGACATCACAAGAAAGGGAATTGTGGACTTTCGCGAATTTGAACTTGGCAATAGTATATCTTAGGACAAAGAGGGATGCTGATTTAGGTGCTTTATTAGAACGAATAAATCCCGAGTCTTTACCATCTCATTCACACTCTTTAAGGGCAGCAGCATATTATGTTCAAGGTCTCCAAGCGTTTTTTGGAGCGAGATACAACGAAGCAAAGTACGAATCGATTATTATACTTAATATCTTTCAAAAAGCCATCAAATGTACCTAAGCATATAAATATATTTATAGGAGATACCTCCGGGAAACTCTAAAAATGGCTAATTCTGAAGATTTAAACAGACTCACGTCGTGTAGTCTTGTACTTCTTGGACACATATTTCTTTCTTTAGGAAATAGTAGAGAGTCCATGAACATGGTTACTCCTGCGATGCAGTTAGCTTCTAAAATACCTGATGTTCATGTACAATTATGGGCTACCGCCATACTTAAAGGTATATAGAAATTTGGATGTATTTAAACAACAGAAGGTTCATCTCTAAATGACTCATCTTTGTCGATAGATTTGTATAGAATTTGTGGAGATCCGAATCGCGAAAGCGAAGCATATCAAATGCATTGCACGTTTTCGCAAACACTCTTGAAAGATCACTTTCAAAGTACGCAAATGGGCGAACATAATCTTATACAGTGGACTGATGGGCCTGTGCCTGCTTTGCCGAGTAATCCACCACCTTCAACGTCACAAGCAATTCTTTAATAATATCCAAAAACTCGATAGTTTGTATGTTCGAAATGTGTAAACTATTTGATGGAGCACAGAAAGGTGTTAGGTTTGTACAATTTGGTTATCGAATTATATAGTGAACAATAGAATCAGAGGTAATGATAAAAGCACGAGGCTCTCTTAAACGAGAGAATGAAGTAGGTTGAATCACAAACAGACTAATTAATTGCGATTAAATCGAAGAGAGCAAAAATTTAATTGTTCAATGTGGGTATTAAATAATATCTACAAAAACTCATTGTTTATTATCTAAATATTTTCGGGTAACTAAAAATCATACAGAATTTCATTTGCAGAGTTTCATAAAGATTATATATATACTATAAGTTTGTACAAACAATTTATTGTAGTCGTTTTCTATGTCACAGAGATACACAAAAAAAGTGAAAATATGTAGAAAATATTGATATATTTTATTATTTTGTAAATTGTAAATTATCTCGCGACTTTTTTCCTCATAAGTGTAAATCTGCAAAGAAGAAGAGAGAAAAGTGGCAGTACTATCGCTCCAAGTATCAAAATAATTAAATGCATTTTTCAATGTAATTATTATACCATTGCACAAATACTATTTTAAAATTAACAAAAAGTTTAATTTATGCTATAAAAGTGATAGATTTTGATACGAATGTTAAGAAATATTTGTTGTTGGTGCTAAATTAAAGGGCACATTAAAATGCGTTAATAATTTAAGTCTTGGAAAATCTTATTTGCCACACGGAGAACAATATTTCCGGCCAAATCAATTTTTCTTTATATGATAGTTGCTCTCTGTAAGTAATTTATCTAAATTTGACATCCTAAGAATAACCTAACGTTATTATTTTGTAACTTACATCGGTTTTATTCACACATTTTTTTAAATTTATAATTCATACAACTTTTTAGGTTTACATAGCACGTTGGCAAGTATATTTTGAATTAAATTTTAAATCGAGACTGATAAAATTATCATAATAAAAGAACTAGATAAATATGGATCAGAGATACGATACGTGGGTGCATATTTCAGAGACTATGAATTTGTACATCTATGAAGATAAATTTAAATAAAATTGAAACATTTCACGAAAATAAAGAATTGGATTGGTAAAAATGAAGAAAATAAGAATAAAATATTGATAATATTTCCAACGTACTATGCTCTTCAATGACCAAAGTAGGTTTTTAAAATTCGGGCTGTGGACACAACAGAAATAATTGTATGTTCATAAATGTGTACCCTTACATATAGGGAAATATGTTGATAGGTACAATAGGTTGCAAAATGTTCTTTGAGAAACAAAAGAAGTATCGTACCTATCGTATGCGTGGTGCGTATCAGTTGATGTGTTTTTATTCAACAATGTATGTATATAATGTATAATTAAAATAAACTCAATCGTAAGTAGTATTAGATAGAGCAATATATGAGAAAGGAAAAAAAAATAAAGGGGCCTTACTATGTGGTAAGCTAAGTGGCAAAGATGTTCCGCCTAACTTTGCATTGTTTTTAAATTAAGATATTGTACATATTTTAAATAGCAAAGATAATAAAGAGTAAAACAGAGAAAAAAATATAACAAGACTACATACCTGTAAAAAAAGTACTTTATCGTTTTTGTGTATTTATGTAATCAATATGGAAATTATATTATTTGAATTAATACTGTCATCTTTGAGTTCTTTATTTATAATATTTATATGTATTTTTGGTGGCTGTACATGATGATAAAAAATCCATAAAAATAAACAAATCTTAGAAGAAGACATGGTTGTGTAATAAATTAGTCATTTTAAAACAGTGAGTTGTTAATTTTTAATTACTACTTAAAATAATTTATAGTTTCATTTCTTACTTTTATCATATTTTATATTATAATACCAACATGTATATATAATCTACTACAATCATTATGTACATTTACATTATTTTCTGTACCATATCTGTACAGTTTTCATACGTTTCACCTTCTTCTGCAATTGAAGGACGCCATACATTAAAGCTTCTGCTGTTGGGGGACATCCTGAAATGTGTTTAAATATATATATATATATAACAATTTTCTACTAAGATAAAAGATTAAGCCTAAGATATAACATTAAGCTTTTTATGAATGTTACATCAAATATTACCTGGCACGTATATGTCCACAGGCAATATCCTATCACATCCTCTGACAACAGAATAACTATAATGATAATAACCACCACCATTGGCACAGCTTCCCATTGAAATGACCCATCGGGGTTCGGGCATTTGATCATACACTCTTCTCAATGCAGGTGCCATTTTATTTGTGAGAGTACCAGCAACAATAATAACATCAGCTTGTCTCGGAGAGGCTCTAAATACAACTCCATATCTGTCCATATCGTATCTTGGAGCTGCAATATGCATCATTTCGACTGCGCAACAGGCTAGACCAAATGTAAGAGGCCATAGTGATCCTTTGCGACCCCAATTTATAAGATCATCTAATCGTGCTACTGCATATTCAGCGATATTGTTGGTATCTTGAAAAGGACTATAGGGCTTCCTTTTTACTTTTTGTGGCAAGGAAGGTCCACTTTCTTGCACGACTGCATCTGTGGCCATATGTTTGGCTTGATTGACTAAAGCTCCAGGACATCCTGATAAAGCAATATTATTGCGTATCAGGGATGCTAAGCCCTGATTAAAAGAGGCTGAAAAGAAAATATTTATTTATATTAATTTCTTTAATATGTGATTTAATTTATACTATATTTACATTTATGAATGTTTATCTGTTACATAAGTCACAATTTTTGTAAAAGATAAATTTTTTATTATTGTTGAAGATTTTTGTTGATGTGTGAGGTTATGAAATGTGTTACAATAGAATTTGAAAATGCCACCTATACCTCAATGTAAGAAAATAAAGCTACTTTAGTTGAAATTGCTACATCTTATGCAATACAAACTATTAGAGAGAAAGAGCCATAAAATTAAACGTAAATATATATGAAACATATTAGTATATTTAGAGTAGAATTTCTTCCAAATGATGAAATGTTACAATGTTACAATATGCGTTTATCGTTAGTTTACTTAATTACTGAAAACAATCGAAGATATTTTGAAAATTTAGAATTGTCGTAAACTTACGCGATAACATAATACAGCGCAACATTTTACACCCCACAATCTACAATACCCACCCGTCACACAGTTGTCTGCTACACTGCGATTCTGCGCTGTAAATGCATCTCAAAGCGTTATATGTATGGTACCATGGTATGTATTTACTATAGAAATAAGAAATGTATAAATATATAACGGTAATATAAATTGAGCTGCTAAACCTAATATAGTTGATTAAGTGGCAATAGATATATTTGCCTAATTAATCTCAAAAGATATATTCAGTTTTCTTAATTTATAGGTTGTGTTCGTAAAACAATGTATTTTCTAATAAAGTTATGATATGCGGAAACAAGCATCAGGCATTGAAAGATGTAGATTTATTACAGAAAGGTCGAATATTGTAAGAACTACGATTTTTAATATTTTTAACCGCTTGTAGTTCATAGCAATGTTAATCGATCTTTTATTTAATTTTAACCGATGACATTTTCAGCATGTACATATAACTGATATAAATCTATAAAACGTATTGTTTAAATTTGCATTACAAGCTCAGGTAAAAAAGTTGCAATTTTCTCAAAAAATTTTTGAGAGTGCATGTAGTAAACTAATTCGTCTCATTTCTCAAAAAAACTTAAGTCGTTTAATTCAATCTTAAAAAAGTTATTTAAAACATAGCGATCGCATCAGTCAACCTTCGAAGTTCTTCAATTAATACAGTTAGTAAGTAAATACATGCATCAGCAGCTGTTCAACCTCTTAACAAGAGAACAGATTATTGAAGAGAATAGCTTCAAAACAACATTTTTTCAATTAAAAAGATCTTAAAATTATTAGAAGTTACTGAATATTTGAAATGTAAATAAATCAGTTGATTTAATTAGATGAACAAAGAGATCGAAGGATCTATTTTCAGCAGATTGCAATCTTACCACCAGAGGACTGAAATCTGAGCTATAATTTCACTAATAATAACTTCCCCGATAGAATCTCATTGTTGAATACAATATAATTTCGTTTTATTATACAGATAAATAACTACAGCAATTAGAGAGATATTTAACAAAATTTGCAATGTTTTAAATCATTTCACTTTCTTTTTAACATTCATATTTCTATTCAGTAAGATCTACTTTGCTAACTGAATCGTGATTTTTGAGAACTAATTCTTTGATACTTTAAAATTTTTTAAAAGGAAAATTATTATCTGTTTTACTTATACCAGATTATAATTATAGTTGTGATATATTTGTGTTAGGAAAAAGTATAAATGAACAAAACATCATTTTTTCGTAGAATGTTTTTATTGGCTCAGTTTCTGTTTTATACAAAACATCTAAGAAACACAGATGCTTCCCGCTGATATTTTTTCCTTAAACTTCGCCTTACGAAAGCGGCTAATCTATCGACTTCACGACGTTTTTCTAGTCTTGCAGTTCTCAAAGGGCACGCTAAAGTATAATGCGATACTGATTTTTTTGTTTGCTTCAACAGTGCTTGTATGTCGACGCATATACCTAATCACACCACTACCTATTTACTCAATGGTGGTCGTTAAAAAGTCGAAACGTAAGGTTGTTAAAAAGTGCCTCTTAAGTGAACGACTGCACTACTTCAGCAAACGGACGGGGACTTTAACTAGGCCATAGAACCAAATTTTTTCACTACTCGCGTTGCCTTGTAAACGTAAACAATTCCCTATATACAAAAACGGTCCCTACTATTTGTCGCTTACCAACCGAGCTAATTTCATTCATAGTAATTTTTTTACTTAAGGCTCCTGTTTTATCTCACCGATTTGTCTCGATCGAACGGTAAAACAAAATATTTCTTTACATTTTACAAGTGTATCGTGCTTCGTTGAACGAAAACTGCATTTAATTATTTTTTGTTTAACCACTTGCCTTATATCATATACAAAATCATTTTTGTAACTTACCGATTATCGAATTATAATAGACCGCGAATTTTTATGCATTTATAGGAAATTAAAAAGTCCAAAAATGCACATGATATTAAAAAATATACAAAATATTTAAAAGATAATACTTATTATAATACTGAGTGGAAAAAATAAATTTCTTTTTAGATTCTATTTGTTTAATTAGGTCTACGAACATATGAATTTTCATAAAAATCCTCAGTCTAGTAATAAATAGAAAAATATGTTTGAGCCTGAGTTCAGCTATATTGAATCACGTGGACGTTACTCTGATTAAGTCTGAAATGTTTTAAAGAAATTACGTGCGGTTAAAGTTTCATTTGTAGAAACAACATTTTCATTTCATTTAAAACAGTTTCATTTAAAACAACATGGTAAATTTGAATGAGATTAGTTAAAAAATAAGCCATAAGGCAAGGAGTTAATCGTAGGCGTGTATGAACTCTGTGTGCATTTGTACGTTGTATCATATAGAGACCTCATAGAGAACTATTTAGCGAAAATTCATTAACTCATAAACATCTAGGCAACATATAATTAACAACTTATATTTCAGCAACAACAATAGGATCATTTGTCATTTCTTTAAGTTTCGAGTCGGATATATGAATGGCTCCCGCTACCAACAGCAGCTGCCTAAATAATTTACAAATGTCGTAACAGTGTTTCTTTCTATGCATCTTAAACTCTTATGATCATTTCCAGTCGATTATTCGACGCCAGTATTTATAATATAATGTTCCTTTTTAAAATCGATAGGTAACCCATTTTAGAATGGTCAGTTTAAAACGTATCTAAACTTAATTTCAAGTAACGAACTAATTATCACGAGAATTTTATTGAAACATCCCAAAAATATAGAAAAACTTTAAATTCTAATATTTTTCCCGCGCATATGTTATGAGTTAACATATTTGCACGCATTTGTGCGCAGGTGACTTTCTTGTAACATTATCGCGCATCCTTCAAAATTGTTTTTAATTTTTTCTTTCTTTTGCCTTTTTATCTTTTTCATAGAGTTAATATAAGATTTACAAAATAGTATTTGCAAATTATAAGAACAATTTAACATAATATAAAACCATATTAAAGGGGAAAATGTATATGTTTACACATACAGTCGGCAACAAAAATAGATGGACAGATAGTGGAGATAGATATCAATGAAGTTTCGTTAAATATGGTTTGTTTACAGAAAAGTGTAAATTAATTTACTAAGTAATTTATATAGTCTAAGCATATATAATAAATAAAACTTATATACATATAATACTAGTACTAGTTCGATTAAACTTCATTGATATCTACTTCCGCTACATTTTCACTTATTTTTATCCCCGATTGTATCTTATTTTCAATTCAAAACAACCAACATAGGCAGAATATTTGTAATTATTCCTTTTATACGTTTTAAGATGATGAAATTTCAAGGAAGTCAGAAACAATTTCCATATAGTATGGCACAAATCGTTCTGAAGTTTACGATCTACAATGCCGAGGTATCGACTAATCTACTAAAAATTGTGATTTTAAAAGGATGATAATCTAGAATCTCTATAGAACTTTGTCTAAAATTTTCAATTTACTTTGTGCGCCGTTTCTTTATTCATTTTCATTAATGATTCTCTTAGAATCACGACTCCAGATGATACATAACGGTCATATCTCCTTAATGATTTCTTAAACATTTTTAGAAATTCTCATGAGCTTTTCGGTGCACATGGTTCACTTGCGCAAATGATACTCACTCGAAATCTTGTTATATTAATGAATCAAAATTTTTAAGAAAATGAGCTTTCTCTATTGGAAAACATAAATAAAGTCAATACTCGAAGCTTTGAAACCATTTGCATTAAATGCTCGCTTGAGTACATCGTAGTTCAGCGCCATCGTTGTCAACATTACAGTCCAGAATGATAAAACAGTGAGTAGCATTATCCTCCAAATTGAGCAAGTTTTCGTTCAACAATGATATTGAAAATTTCCATTGATATTAGTTCCATATTCAAGTGGTAAACAGAGAAGAGTGATTTTTGCAAAAATGTACAAAAAATAATGTACAAAAAGTATTCATTGTAGGAATAAACAAGTGTCCTTACCCCCATTTTTGTTCTTCATTTAACTTCCTGTTTCTTTTATGTGCGTTACTAGTTTTCCTTTGATATTTACATAAGAACGTAGGTCATAAATCGATTAATTCGCAGAACCCCTTTTCTCTTTTTAAATACGTTGTTGATATGGCCTCAGAGATTCTGCGAAATTCATATACAACATTCGTTCCGTAGCGAGTATCACTGGCGCAGACGAACGTTTCTACGTTAGCGTGTAAAACGAAAGTGGAAACGTCAAGCGACTAATGATTAAGTCTGCGTAATTCCATGGCTGCGATGTCGTCCACGGATATAAGCTTCTCTATGGGGATGCAAGAGAGCTCGCCACCGACGCACGATTGTGGTTGTTGCCACCTGGCTTCTTTCTCCGCCACTTTGGCTTTCAATTCAGCCTCTCTTGCTCTCCGTTCTTTCAGCTTTAAGGAGAAGATCGCCACAGACCTGGCTCTCTTCATCAGACTCTGTTTCACCCTGGTCTTCTTCGCTTCTCTGTCCTCTTTCGATGGTTTCTCCTCCTCCTGACTTGAGATTGTTTTGTTTGAGTCTGAAAGACCGCTCGAGTCCTTCTCTTTCTCGGCATAATAGGACGATTGCTGTTTGTAATCCTGCATCTCTCGCTGATGTTGCTGATACTGTTGCTTTTCTGCCTTTTCTCGTTCCCTTTCTCTCTCGGGGGAGAATCGGAACTTTTGATTTCTGTGAGCCACTGTCCATGGCGGGGCAGATCTTTAAACAGAATTATGAGTATAGTTTGATACACTAGATTTTTAATAAGATATTCTCTTTAATCTTACACTTCAGGATAAAAGATGTAAGATTACCTAAGAAGATCACTGTCCGACGAGGATGCAAGATCTTTCGAGACGATACAATCAGTGGACCTGTGAAGAGTCAACTCGTCCCCGCTTCCACTAACCGTACCAGCTCCACTGATCTCGGAATCGCTGGACTTTCTACCACCAGCTTCGAGACCTAATCTTCGAACCCAATCAACACCTCCATGAGGTCCAATTGTTAAGTGATGACTGTAGTGGTCAGTTCCACCCGATGCCTCTGACTCAGTCTGAAGCCATTCCCTTGAACGCCTTGCTACTCATAAATAAAAAGAAAATGTTTTTTACATAGTTAGAAAACATTAAAGATCTATTTAACAAAAAATTCATGTTTACTAAATTAAAAATAAGCTTACTAAACTATATATTACATTAAATATATATAATACATCCTTCTATCAAGCGTTTCTTATAAAGGGGAGGGGCGGAGAAAGAAGAAGAAACTATCGAACCTCGTTCTGCACCAGGAATAGAGCATCTAGGTGAATTGTGAATATCACGAACGCTGCCCATAGTGTTTTCAGTCAAGAATTGGGTGCTTAAGTCACTGCTGCCTGCGCTACCAGGAGTCTGGACTGCGGAAGGTGTTTCTGAGATCCTTGGCACGGATGCTGCGCTAGGTGTCGGGGGACTACTGGGTGTCTGGGTGGACGACGCTAGGGTCGGTGTATCCGGAAGACTGGAGGATGTTGCTTCTCCGGTGCGGTCGGAAAGTAGTTGTTGTTCTTCGCTCTCACCGTCTGCTGGACTCACCACGAATCTCCCTGAGTTCGAGCGAAATTAATAGATGGTAGGAGGGAGGACAAGAGATTATGGGCGTCGTGTTTACCCGATCAGTCGGCGAATAATTGTTATTAGAAATAAAAAATTATACAGTCAGCTCGAGAATTTATAAAATTTTATCTAAAAATTCCTTAGAATTCCTCGAGCTTTGGGAATATCTTAGGTTAATTCTTTAATTCCTTAAATTTACAAAGTTTCTAAAGTTCTTTGAGTTTTTTAATTGTACTTCAGATTTCTTGAGTTCTTTGAGTAGCTAAAATTTCCTAAATTCTTTGAATTCTACAATTCCCTGGAGTTCTTTGGGATTCCTTGAGCTCTGAATACCAAAGTTTCTCTAATTCCTTGAATGTACAGAAATGTACAGAATTTCTTGAGCTCTTTGAGTTGTTTCAGATCTACTCTAAGTTCCTTAAGTTTTTAGAATTCTTCAAGTTTTTTAGATTCTTCGAATCCCGTAAGTTTTCGAAATTGTTAAAAAATTTTAGAATTTTCCAACTTCTTTCATAGTTCCAGAGATTCTTAAGTTCCACGAACTTTCTTTATTCTTAGATTTTCTTCATCATCTTTTGATTGTTTCAGGTTCCACAGAGTTCTTGGAATTCTTTGGAACTCCTTAACATTTTAAAAACATTGCGAGGCATTGAATTCAAAACTGATCGGGTCCCGTAAGCAGGAGAATTGTCTCTATTTGGAGAAGAAGCGGAGTAAGGAGGAGAATGTTGCGACAAGACTTACATTACGTAGCTCGTTACATTTAAAAACGTGATATTACTGTTTACTTACCTATCACTGTGGCTGGATGTTGTTCTGGTGACGGAGTAGACGACAGTCTTCTGACTGCTTCTCTTCTCAAAAATTCTACCTTGGCCATTTCCGTGGCCACCCAATGCGGAATATCCGGAATCGCGCAGATTATTATGAATCGTATCCCCAACATAATGTGCTCCAGGGCGACTATCAGCAAGATCGTTTGCGTGGCCGACATCTCCGGGAACATTCGTTGCACCTGCCCGCTTAACCCGATTAGAGCGCAATTGACTAAAATCGCGACCAGGCCCATTGCTTCCATGGCATTCTAATAAATAACAAAATTTCATGTTACTTCTATTTAAGAATTGAATTATTCTATAAACATTTTGCAATTGATAGTAGTATGTTTTATATTAGTATATTTTATTTATGATAACTTTTGGTAAATTGAACTTTTATTAATTACCATGATAATTACAATGGTTTTACAGAGACTTTTATAGATGAAATTTTGCTCTACTTATTTATGCATTTACTACTCACTTGCCAAGTTCCAATATTAGAAACTCTTCGACCAAATGGCCTTTGAAGGACGAAGCAGAGTTTGAAAGCGTCGCCGCGTAGTTCAAGAAGATTTCCAAGTAACGCCGCCATGGCAGCCAATGGAAAGGCTGAAGAAAACAGGCAGACGTATCCCAATTGTGACAGCATCTCTAGATGCTCTGAAAATGCTCCGTCGTACTGCGAATGGAAATATTTCTGCATAAATCGTTTGTGAAAATCTTCTACAGGCAAACTTATCATTATTATTATCATTATAATTATAACATGTACATTACTCTTAAAATAGGGTGATACTGTCATTAATTAGTTAAGTTTACTGCGCAATTCGTTGCAGGTTTGTTATCTGAAATACATATATAATTATTCAACTTGTACATTCTATTATATTATTAATATTATATAATACAATATACTTTTGGATAAGAAACCTGCAACAAAATTTTTAATTACATATATAATTTAAGAGATATCATTCAGAAAAATGTTCTATTAGGTGAACAATATATGTATCTAGCATAGGTAGTGCAAGGGTCACTATGCTTTTTGAACAAAACATAAGAAGCCAGCGCTTAACATGGAGTTAGCGTGACAAGCTGTGAGTCGTTCCATTCACCCTTTTGATTACTCTATTGCCTTTTACAGTGTACTTCAGAATTCTAAATCAATCAGGCAGAAAATTGAACCCAATATAGTGAGTGGATAGGCGTCTTTTAAATGTAAAAGTAAAACATGATTGAACATATCTTTATTACATAGAGAACATTCCTTTAATATTCACTGCTTGATTCAGTTGAAAGAATTATAGGAGGCGCTGTATATTTCAGTTTATGTAACATTCCTTTCTTTCTATTTTATCGTTTAATGGGATGATAAGCGCAGTCGGTAATCGAAAGGATGAAGTATTTAACGGTAAGATGATCAGATGACATTACCTTTTTAGTAGATACCTGTGCGTTGTCGACAGAATCAGTGGGAAACGGAAAAAAAAATCATTAAAATTTTGCAAAAAGAACCGATCAGACGACACAGGACAACATTCATTAGCTCTACCTCTTCCGTTTAATCCTACCCTTCTTCTTCTATCACCAGAATCGCTTTCAAATGTTTCGATTGCCCCCAAAATAAAATTAATTGAACGAAGAATGACTGTACACGCAAGCGAAGGATCGTTAAAAAGATATCGTAAAGGAGAAATAGAGTATTATGATGTGATCAATAAAAGAACTTGTGTCCACCTTGGCACAGTTCATTATTCAACCTCTAAAGTATATAAACATCTATTACAATATAATAATGAAAGAATACACAATGACAATAGGATAATTAAAAAATATACAACGATTTTATTCTTTTAGGGATACAGTAGCTAGAAAAAGTATACATTCTATTTATCACTATATTTATATAACACTTAATTAAGACTAGGTATGTTAAATCTCATATCATTTAATAATACTTTCATATGAAGGTAAAAAATTAATATTTTCAAAGTAAAAAAATGCTTCATTAGAATGTAAGAATATGTACAAATACTTTTTGTAGTCACTGTAATTATATGTTTTTCAATTCGTTGTCTAATTCCAGTTCTCGTTTAAAAAGCTCACCAAGGCGGATCAGGTTCAGTGCGCAATTGCATGAGTGCATCAGAAACGAAAGAAATTAGCTAAATCTAGTTCAAACCTTGAACGTAACGTCACTAAGTAGAGAATTAGTGGGATGTCCTACTCTGTAGAGAGAACTCTCCAATTCGGCCTGGCTGACATTTCTCGGCTGTTTGGATTTCCCGCCATCGGAACGTTCGCTCTTATCCTCCGTATTCTTTCGTAATTCGTCATCCTCCTCGCCAGGTGGCGGCCTAGCCTCGCTGGGACTCAACGCGCCAAAAAGTTCGAAACTCAGTCTAGCCAATCGCAGCTGCTCTATCAGATACGGCACGGCGGACTCTTTCAAATTGCCAATCACTTGACGCGCTATCAGTAGTGCGGCTAATTGCTGAAATCATAACCAACAAGATTTATTATTGTTTTTTAAAAATATTTTTAATCTTACGAACTCTTTTAATAATTTAGTTTCTTTAATTTTGAATAAACAAAGAGTAAATTTTAGAATATAGAATACAGATGGTCTTTTGGACCTCTTAAAATTGTAACTTTTCTCTATACCTTCTTTAATTTGTTAAGTACAAATTTTTATATTCCTTCATTTGAATTTTTTGTTTAAATTGTGAGCTAAAGTAAACTTCAGAATATAGGATTTTTCATAGATCAGATTTTTATTATTTTTTATTTGTTCATCACAATTAAGAATTTATATTCTATTGAAGTTTCATTTAATTTGGAGTAGAAATTTCCAAGATACATTTAAATATATTTAGAACTTAAGTTCTAGCGTTTGTCTGATCTATTCTATTTATTTTTTAGAATCACTGTTTTCTAAATTGTGATTATGATTAACCATTATATACTTTTCCTGTTTGCATTCTATCAAAAACAATCTAATATCTTCTAGATACTAATTACAGAGACAAGAATTTGCAAGGATAGATAAGTCGTAATAGAAAAAACGAGACGATATCTAAGTTTGTCTAAAAACTCTGTCTATGGTCATTCTCGAAGAAGAACTTCGATAGAATAAAGAAAGAAGAAGAAGAAAAAGAAGAAGAAGAAGAAGGAAAAACCGGGATTAAAGGGATCCTTACCTCTTTAAGTCTCTCTTGATCCTGTAGGTAGAAGGCGATGTAAAATAGCGATAGGAAGGAGTTTACAAACTGAAACTGAAATACATAGTCTCTTCTGTATACTCTATTTGTCGTGGTGAATTAAACACACACTAGAATGCACGAAATATAAGTGCATGTATATAAAATCACGCCATATTCTAACAATTAAACAATTATGTTTTGAAGAAGCGCAAGCAAGAAAGTAGTCTAGGAGAGTATTGAGTTTTCATGCAGCGACAGAGACAGCCAGAGCAAACCTTTACTTTTCAATTGATCGAATCGAAGCCGAAGAGCTTTTATTTAATACTATAATTAATGGTCCACCTCTAAATTTGTCTAGAATAGAACAAACTATCTTTATTGAAAAATTTTAACATTGCAATAATAACGTTAATTTTTTATATCTCTTTAGCGTGAAATCTCAAAAGAAAATTGTATCTTCTTTTTTTTACTGAATGTATATGATTGAATTGAAGTGTATAAGTGAGTATTTTATCATTAAAAAATGCACATGCTTCACAGTAATATTTAAAACATTATTTGAATTACTGAATGATATATGTTTCATAATGACATGTATTAGGTTTTCCAGAATCGCCATGGTTGAGAAGCAATGTCAATATCAATCAATGTAAACGTTGAATTTTAAGAAAAAAAAGAAGGAAAAATAAAGAAAAAGATATTGGTATAAATTCTATGATTCGGTTAGAGGAGGACACACAATAATACAGCTAATACAACATACAATAATAATAATTCTAATCATTGAAAATGGAGAGTTCTTCTTTATTACCAGTGCCACCTTGTAGATCAGATGATTCTCGTACTCGGTGTCTAGCCGATAGTTTTCTGCGTCCAACACACAAAAATCACAAATACTATCTACTGTAACATGACTGCTCTCCAGTATGTAAAGAAGTGAAAAATAGGAGAGAGAAAAAGAAAGATTAAAAAAGCAAAAAAGGAAGAAGTTGAGAAAATAATTAGTGGAATAGAAAGAGGAATATAATTATAACAAGATCTACAATATAATGTATCTCGTTTGTTTGATATCATTTTTATAATACGAAAGAGGATACAAAAACACTCTGTTTTATAGATCTGTTTAAGTCATGTTCGTTAGTCAGGGATTATACATAGTTTTGAATTAATCTCTAGAAGAAGCTAAGCCGTGGAAAGATTCGAAAAGTATTTATGCTATAGGCTTTTGATAGAAAAAAAGAAAAGAAAAACTAGACGTGCAGATGTGTCTTGTGAAGATACACAAAATCGATGTGAAGAATTTTATAGAAAATGTTCATCCACTCTCGCATGTCGTATCTCGCACACGGCTGATCAATCGTGTCGAGAATGAGAGTGATAGCAATACTATGGGAACCAAAATAATGTACATAATCGTTGTACGGCGCATCTAGACGTCTTATACGTACCCATGTCGTTCAACCATACAGCGACTTTGAAGTAAGCTTCGTCCATTAAAGCTATCACTACCGCCAGTAGAACTTTTGGCACATAACTCAACCAGAATGCGTGTCCTCTCGATTCGAGACGAGCGTCCCACCAATCCTGTAATCATTTGTAAAATATATTTCATATACATTTATAGGTATATGTGAAACATTGAGAATCTGACTTTGTTTAAAAAAAAGTAGAAGAGCAGAATTTTAAAAACAATAAAACTGTTACTTGCTGGCCAATTAATTGAGAAGTATTGATCAATTAGTCTTTTATGATATTTCTCTAAAAAACAAAATTCTAATTAAGAGAATGCAAAAATGGTAATTCTTAATTTCACTAATATGTTATGGATTTGAAAATCAAAAAGTGGAGGTTTATGATATTGTCAGATAATATAAAACGCTTATTAAGATAAAATATATTGTATAAAGTATACTAGGTGGATGTGTAATATATTTTAGGATAAAATATATTATATAAACATACACCATACGATAACGGTACATTATTATAAAACATAGTGTTGCGCATTGATAAAAGTATTATTATGTATTTTAGAGAATCTGGAAACAATATAATTCTATTAAGCAGTGGAGTTTGTGCGTTACGCAAAGAAGTTTAACAAATTTAACGAAAGTTCATCGGCATAATGACAAATTGATCGTGCAGCACTTGGCTTTTATTCAACTGATTTTAATTGCTAAAGAATTCGGCGTTTTTTCTCATCAAGTCCTGGACAGTTGGGTAGAAATACCGTCTCAGCCTCTAGAACTAAATTATTCCCGGACTTTTTTGTTCCTCGATGGGATTTTGTAAGAAAAGTTTGCAAGCGCGACTTCAGGCACGTTGCCAGATTCAGTGATTACTGGGAATGTCCATTGATCGCTCCATTTATGTCTTGAATATTTCGAAGGAATTTATTAAAACTCGAATTCAAATAACAAGAAGTTGGAAGGAATTTGTAATTTGTCAGCTGGGAAAAATGCATTAAGTTATTCTATCTAATTTGTTATTTTTAAATAAATTTTTACAACGCACAATTTATAATTTATAGTATGCTTTTGTTAATAACAGAGATGTCATCTAGCTTTAGATTTCCTTGTTTTCAAAAAGTATTTAATTTTATCAAAGCGATGAAATTTCTATTCTATGAAGTGTTAAATCTACATTATATCACACATACATGTATAATAGTGAAACTAAAATTATGCTTTTTCAGATGTATGCTGAAAGGAATATCTAATTAAGAAATGGTTTTATGTTGTGTAAACTTCTTTAGAAGGAACTCCAAAAGAAAATTTTCTTTCCAATAACACGTATCTAAAAAAACATTAAAGTATGTGTCAGGAATTTAGATCTGTTTAGATCTATCTTATTGTAAACTTCTACATTTTCCTTTAAAGTTTTATTCTGAATAAGAACTCCAGATAAACATATTAATAGGTCGAATAAATCATGTATTTAATCAAGTATTCCATATTCAATAAGTTTTTGTTCATGTAAAAGTACAAAAAATGTCTCGAACCTGTATCTGAAAGCTGAGGATCATCACAATGAAAACGAAGAATAAGCACGCTGCGATAATCGGAACGCTGACAAAGTACCGGAACATGTTTCTCTTCCATCTAGGATATGTTGGCTCCAATCTCCCTGTTACAGCTGAAGTTTCCAAAGTGCCCTTCAATTTCGGAAAAGAGAGAAGAGGAAAAGATATCATAGCATTGGAATTACACTCAGTACAACTAACTTCAACTGTGTTTTAAAGCGAAAAAGCGAAAAACGTGTGAGAGAAAACGAGAGTGGCGCTAGTGATCGCCAGGAAACTTACCGTGAACAAGGGCCTAGGCTCGACAAGTAGGTCATCTCTTTGATCCAAAGTACCCCACCTGTAGGCCAATTCGGCGCCCCTTCTTTTCCAGGTTTCCAGATAAACCGTGGCCCAGATCACATTGAAGACGGAGAACAGAACGTACGCTACATCTTCCACCGCTTGATTCCTGCCGATGATGCCGACCTGGAAGATCAAGTTAAAACGAGATAGGCGTTAACAATGCAATACTACACTTACATAAAATCTTATTACAATATTACAATATTGTACTGAGTCGTTATTAGGCTGAAGGTATTTATGCAAATTCATATCCTTGTCAATATAATTGAAAAGGTGGAATCCAGACACAAGTCTGTTTTATCTAGTAAGTATTACAATAAATACTACATTTTCTATATTTCACATATTTTTCCGTATTATGTGCATTCTGTGGATTTTTGAACTTTCACTTAACATAACTCATTACATATTCCAAACGCAAGAATATGTAAAACTAGAAATTAAGGACAAAGTAGTTAAAAATGGTTACAAAAAAGGAACATAATTTTATTCGTAGAAATGCTTTAGACGAGTTCGAGCTTCTTCGAGAAGCTAAAACAATCATGAACACACTCTATAGAAAGGCTATTAGTTACAAGATTAACATTATTGAAAATTATAAAATGAAAATATGAGAATTGTTGGGTATTCAAAATTTGACTTGTAGCTTTGTCGAAAGTTTTCTTAGCCAAATATTTGAGACTTTCATGGCTCGGTATTACAGAATTACTTTTATGGATAGTTACCTGGAAAAAATATTCTCATGTTCTACAAACGTTATAATTAATACTTGTAAACTGTAGGAATATTTATTTCTTTTCTTACCCAATATATGGCACCCACTGCAGCTGGAACGATCAAAGCGGTGGTGTAATGACCGAGCCATGCGAAGTACATGGTAATCTTGACTCCGAAGTATTTACAAATGTCGTCCAAGGGTTGGGGGCTAAGAAACGCGCGAACCCATGTTCGTTGCAGCTTCTCCAACGCAGGCAATTCGTGAAGAGGGAAGACCTGGAAGAAAATATATTTCTTCTTATAAGTACAGGTACAACTATAAGTTGAAAAGAAGCAATCAAATTTTTTTATGAAAAGCTAAAAAATTTTCAAGAAAGTTGAACTTGTGGCGGATCGGTACAAACAGGACGCCGACAGGTCGAGGCATCAACGCGGCGCAACACCTCTCGGGCGATCCGCTGGTACCAACCGCCAACACTAGAGGGCTACGACGACAACGAGTCTGTCTATCTCGCTAGCGGTCGAATATACGGGCGATTGATACAAATACCGCACTTAGCGAGACTCCCTCTACGTCTAAGGCAGGGACTACCGGGTATAGCCTTACTAACGAGTCCACCGGTAGTCCCGGGACGAAACGCACACCTCTCTTTTCATCCGTCACAAACTTATCAACAATTAGTAATAATTAATAATTTCTCAGAATAATATAAATTTCTTTAAGAGTTCTTATAGATTCAATTTAAGTAAGACATTTTGATTATTCATAAGAATTCTTAAAGGAATTTATACCATTCTGCATTTGCAGATCAAAGATCGTTTAGCGAATAACACTAACCTGGGATATAATCCCAGCAGAAAGGCATTTTGGAATAATTGCTTGACCTTCCACCATCTTAAGACCGGATAGACTGTGAAGATCCTGCGGACCCGCCCTAAGAGTATGCAGCAGGTGCAGGACCAGCGATTGCCTTTCCTGAGTAGTGAAGAATCGAGATTCGTCGTCGCTGCCTTCGAAACAGCTCGATTCAGAACCTACGAATTCTTTCAATCCTCCACCGAATTCTTGACGTAAAGTCTTTGGTAAATGCACCTCTTCGGCAGCTTTCAATAGTCTATGAATAAATAAGTATCATTTTCAATCTTTTTAATCAAATCAGTTTGGTTCCTGAGATTTCATATAATCAATAGAATATAATGATTATAACTTACAATATATAAGAAATATACATACACACTAAAGGGAGCTGTTAAATAAAAGCCATAAGTGTCTGACGAAGTATGATGTCGCACATGCACCACTAGGCCCGGGGTTCCCGCCCGAAGACGGCCTAGGAGCCACATCAGAGTTTCATCGCTTGCTCCGCTTGGAAACATCATCACGACGTCGCATTCCTGTACAATTGATCATTCATATTTGGCGAATATCGATTACAACAAATCTTTATGAATTTTTAGAGTTCTTAGAGTTTAAATTCCTGGATTTCTATTTTTTAGTTTCTTGGGATTCAAATAATTCAATTTTTAGAACTCTTTAATTTCGTAGAGTTTTGTTAAGTTGCAAAATTTCTCGCGCTTCTAGGATTCTTTTTTAAGTTGTTTGTCTTTGTTAAGTTGTTCTATTTTACCAGTTTACTCATTTTATTCCATATCTCCATATCATCGAAATAATCAGGTTTCTCGTAAGAAATAAGATACACTCGAATGTCCACAAATCAGAACCGTGACGTTATTTCGTACTTATCGCTGGACAAGGTACACTTATTTCCCTATGGAATCGTAGACCGTAGGACGAATTATACATGTGGTCTGGCACAGGGAGTAAAGTCGTTTGCCCTGGCCGTCTTCCAAACGGCAGCAGATTGCTTGATATTGACAATCTACGTGCGAAGATATCCTGATGCCATGTCTGACCTAATACCGCCGTCGAAATCCACTTCTATTATCCGTATTATCTACTCTGTTGGAATTAAAAGAAATCCTTCTTTCTCAGAAATTGCTAATATTTACTACATAAAGAGCAGTGTATGAGAACATGACACTAGATGGCAGTGACGAATCATGGAGCGTAGCCAAACAAGTACAAAGACTTTAACGTTATTTTGTTACGAAGATTTAATTTATAATTGATGTGCTAACTAGAACTTACGCTACATACTGACAACGCTAATTAGATTGTAGTTTAAGAGGGAACCAAGAAGAAAAAGACTTCAGAGTTTACAATTAACTTTTGATGTAACTTTAATTGTAATTTTGAACCACTATATTATGAATAGTACTGTAATATCGGTCTATCACAGAAGTTAAAACTTCTGCATTTAGTATAAAATATTGAACAATGAAATTGTAAAGTGGAAAAGAATATCTCCATTTTCCTCCTTCCAATGCCTCTTCCTATCTATTATATTTCTTCGCTAAAAAAGTCCTCCGACGATTTTCAATTTTCTACCACATTATGCGTAAAAAAGAAAAACAGCTAATAAAGCCAACTTTTCTACGTGAGTCAAATAAAAAATCTCACGGAGGAGGCTGAACTTCCGGAACGCAAATGATGGCTGGTATCGGACGGTATATGGAAAAAGTTACGTAACAAAGAATAGAAACCGTGCGTGGGCATGTCTTAGGATATCTCATCGGAACTACCATCGTTACGGGGATAAAGATGACGCTTCTTAAAAGGTCACCTTATATTAAATTAACTGACGACCAGTGAGCAGCACGTAGATCCAAAAAGAACGCGGAGATGCGTTTAATCCTCTGCAACCTAACCTCAACCTAACCCTTCTGCAACGTTGTTACACAGGATGGATTTTTTCATCGCTCTTTGATCGTTTGATTGGTCGAAATACAGTTAGGTGAAGTCATTTTTCTGCACATGACACTGTTTGATCAGATTTTCCCAAGAAAACTAATTCAGAAAAAGCATATCCGATTAAAAAAGTAATATTGTTTTAAAAAGTATAATTTTAAAATAAATAAAAATACTTTATAAATAAACACGGGCAAACGAGAAAGTTTCATTCATAAAATTATGTATTCATTTTAATAGATATCATTGAAATTTACTACAGCGAACATCCTGTATATATGTTTAACATTGATAAAGCACGCTTTAAAGATCTTGATGCTCTTTGCGTTAATTTACTGATGTGAATAATTGTTTGCACGTTAGTTTTGTATTTTTTCGTTCGTGTCTTATACACACTTTAACTTATCGATCTTCTGCCTCCGTTTCGATGAATTATTCGTTAGAACGAGGGGTAATGCAAGTTTCATGGGTTTTGCTTTCACTTTCTTCCCTCGTTATTACTGTTTTACTACATCTTTCATATTTTGTATATTTTTAGAGCCCTTATGTATTTAAATTTTTACATGTTTTACCTTTTTTCATATTACGCAGACATCCTCCGTGAGTATTTTAATGTGAACCTGTTTTCCTTTTAAATATTTGTATCCACGTCGTATCAACTTTACACAAATAATTTTAACCATGATAATCTGAAATTGAAGAATTAAACTATAGGGTCTACATTTCTATATAGATATATGTCTATATCAAAGTAGAAAAACTGCAAATGTTAATCACTATTCAACAAATTGCGATATAAATATAAATATTTTAAATGGAAGTAGGGAAAAAGAAATAGTAACATAAATATAAATTTATCCTACAAAATGGATATAAAATGACATTATATTAAAGCTTTCTTTGTATGTATAGATATACATATGGCCTCCGTCGAGGTTTAAATTCCTTATCCACTACTGTTCTTGTCATTTTCTTTGTCCCGATATCCGAAATATGAATGCTTTGACTACTGACCGATCTTACGACCTCGTTACATCATATTCTGTGTCATATACCTAGAGCAGCTCATGAATGTTTATATATAGAAATCTTTCATGAATATACTATGTGCATGATATGAAACACTGTGGAATGTCTCTAACAGTGTAATGAGATTCGACTATAATAACTATATGTAACGTACAGAATTATATTCTAAAATTATACAATTCACTATTTGATAATTTACATGAAAATTACATCTAGAATTAAATCTAGAATTAAGAATATGTGTAGAATAATTCTCAAACTTCATTAAGATATTTTTGGGTATTAAAAAATTCTATAAAACATATAAGATATTTAGTGTAAGTACATATTTTAGAGATTTCATTAATAAGCCTCGATATTCACTAGGACCATCTTTAACATTTATTACAGCTTAAGCTATCATAACATATACTAATCTTTTTACTAAACGCTATATATTTAATTCGTTTGTTAGTAAGTTTTAATTTTTTAATCGATATTGTACCTTATTAATGTAATGAATGACTAATTATTTAATTACTTTGATACATTTTGTGACTTCTATATATAAACATTTTCACATTATATTCGAGCTTTATTAATATAATTATAACAGCCTTATCTCTCTATGATGCTAATGAGATTTCAAAATATTTTCTACAACACATACAATATATACATAAAAGTTTCCTATTGTAAGTGCTAGAATACTCTTGTGAGCTACTATACATAGTAAAAGAAATAGCAGACATCTTAATAAAAGCACGTAACAAGCTTTGAATAAGTGGCAGGCTTGAAACCTCTCGTTACAATTTCCTTTCGAAGAGCAACTTCTAACAACATCATCAAACAGTTTGTTTGACCGATTGACAGGAGTTTATTTGTTTCGAAACTTTTCTACCAAACAGACGATAGTGAAGGCATACACAATGATGATCTCGCCAAATTGCAGTTCCGATGTCGGTATTATCGACATATCGGCACAACGATAATGCGTCGTATCACGAATAGAAAAGTTGCCCGAAAATGTATGCGAACATAAAAATACGAAAATTTTAGAATATAGAAATGTATCGACGTAGAATAAGTAAATAAAGAGCTACAAATGTATAACAATAATGTGAAAAGGATAGAATTGGAAACATATCGTAGGGGAATCAATTTCACTGGTTGGCCGTTTTATTCGCTAACGCCACCTTTCTCAATTCTTTTCATTCCTACACCCTTGTTAACGATATTCTTGAGATTCCTCTCTAGATGGCTGACGCGTCAACTTCTTGCATGACTGTAGTGCGAATTCGTATCGAATCATAGTTCTAATAGTTGTTTTATAGTACGTGGATGTACATATTTTATTTACAATAACAGATAAAATAGTTGTATGAAATTTGATAATAATAAAATTTTACAAGTAAATTTTACAAATTATACATAAATTGTTCGATTATGCCAATAACTCGCTAATTTCCTAATATTATTAATTGGTTATTACATCATTATATTAGACAGCCCTGATACTAGTTTACTAATTATAAATTGATGATTTAGGATTTGCACGTCATTCCTAAGCTCCGTCCGCCCCTACACGCAATCGTTTGATCAATAACGATAAAATCAATAGCCGTAGAACGCGTTTCCGTAAACAAGAAAGCCAATCCCAATTATAAACCGGGTACATAGTAACGTAGAATAACGAGGATGTGTGCAACAAAATTTGTTTGTACGTCACGTGGATACCGTACACTGTACACGATGGATTCCCTGTGCTCGTCGTGTATTGATTTCAATTGGTCAGGAATATGGTGATAGATGAGCCATTCAGATGCATATAAGGATCCGGTGTGCTCGGGCGTAGAATTAAGTTGGAATGTTTTTGCACACGTTCTCACCACTGGCTTCTTGCTTCGTCACGGATAATTCAATTCGGACAATGGTCGAGTAATTAGGGGTTATATTTGTCGAACATGTGTTACAGCGAATGCTGACATTTTTTTCAATCATGGTAATCGTTTACGATAACAGTGAAAAATTGTTCTATCAGTATACATGAAAAAAGAGACGAAGAAAAAAAAGGCCTTGTGGTATGTACTAGGTGTTTCTTTTAAAGCATTTTCGTTTTTTCCCTTCTTGAATATATAAAAGCAAACTTAACCTCTTCTAATGTTTAAAATTACGTATATTAAATGTCAACATTTTTTTTACCAAATAATAAATATTTGTAATAGTTGATAATATAAGGAGATATTTAGAGAGGTTTGCCAAAGCACTGATTGTGTTGAATTTGGTTAACTTCAAACTTGAAATTGATGTGTAACAGATACATTGCAAATATACATAACGAATAGATATACTATTTGACAATATTATACAGAATTCTATAAATGTGTAAAAGCCATCATATATGTAACAAAGTGCAGAAACACTAAGCTATCCAAAAATGAAAAAGTGATAATATTAAGTAATAAACTTATTAAAATATTTTTCATAATTTGTAGTAACCTTTTTAAGGAAATGATAAATAGAGGACATAACGAGACTACAGTGGTACATAATAGAAGTATGTAATGATTCGAAAACGTACTTGAGTTGGAACCTTCTGTATCCATAGGCGGCGGGGGGTCATCAAGTGGCCTGTGCATGGTATCTTCCGCCTGAGTAGACGGGATGCTGTAAAAGAAAAGGAAAATGGAAACGACGTGTTGTTATTAAATATCGATCCATGCCAGACCTGGTGTCTCCTAACGAGACACATCGTTAGCGTCGTGTTATTTTTCCAAGGATTAATTTTCCGTGAACGTGATGAAGCGAGAACGCGGGTTTCCTTAATAAAGCGGCAAATTGCGGGGTTTAATAGCTCGCGTAATTGATGGAAACGCGACGATCCATATAACGAGACGTGGAAGCGGCCCCCGAGCTGTAATTCGCCTAACCAGTCTAACAGTCCTCTTCTTCGATTAAACAATAATATGTAAATGAATTGAATCTGAATTTCTGATTGTTGTTGATTTATCGATTTTATCTATTTTAAAGAGGTAATGTATATTCGAAAACGTACTACTGGTGGAACAGATATTGTGAGGTTATGAATTGAAGCGATGTTTGTTAACATCGACTGATATACATATGTAGATGAATTTAGGGTCACAGATCGTTTACGCGTGTAGTAACATATATTTATAATGATATATGGAATATATATAGCCATAGCTATATTATAAATTACTTATACAATTTTTCTATACAAAATTTTATTTTCATTTTCTTATGCCATTCGAAAATATTCAATTATCACATTTTATGTGTCTTATACAGCACATCTTTTTCTTTAATGTAATGAAGAAGCAGAGCTCTTTTTTCTGGAGACATACTCGGCAGACATAATTAACTCGAAGATAAAGAATTGGAAAGATCGTCGAGTATCAAAGCGAAGCACTGAGAATTTTTAACGAATTCGAAGCAAGTCGCAGACAATTCAGCGTTCATCATTAACGAAATACTTGAGCTGCCTTTTTCGTATAACGATAATACTTATTTCAATTTTCAGTCACCCGTTTCCTTTTATAGAATACGAGGAACAGAGCATAGGGTCGTTATATTGGAGGACGTTCAAACTGTGGCTGAACCACAAATAAGAAAACAGAAGAAAGAAGATACAACTACGTGGAACGGCTGTAAAATATGTGAGCTCCCTTTGTTCGATAATAAATTAAATTTAGGCCAGTTAATGCGTTGTGAGATCATTAATAAATTTCTTTCCTTGTCCAATCAAATTCCTCCGCGATGTACAACGCTACCTTTTGAATTATTAAAACTCTATCATTTGTTGGATTATCGTTCATTTCTTGAAATTCTTATAGATGAGTCTAATTTTAAAAAATTTCCCGAAATTGAAAAATTTGTTACTCTTAAAAATATTAATTTTTTTAACAGACTTAAAAATGGACAACTATAAATATATAACAACAACAAAGGAAAAAAATATATATAACACCAACAAATAGCATGACAGTATTGTCATCTTTTTTCCTCTTCACTAAGTAACTTGAAAAACGTTTTCAATCCTGGTATTTTTTAATCAAACTTATCAAACGTTTTACGAAGATGAATCTTTTAAACGAATTTAAAGATAGACAATTGTTAAAAAATAGTGCGACATTACTATATGATCCGTTTTCTTTTTCAATAAATAAGATTAAGAAATGCTTTTAATCCACGTTTTCTATCAAACCTCCCAAGGACACGTTGTATTAATGGCGATTTAAAAACTTCCTCGCAACCAGCTTCTATCGCGAGACCGCAATAAAAAGAATTTCACGCTACCGTGCCGAAGGTAATTTTCTGGCCAACGGTTACGAATCAGGAAATTGCTCAGCGACCGCTGTGATATCGTAGCCTCATCGGATGCAGGAATTATGTTTGTTTCAATCTATGTAAGACTGAATCTTCCCGAAATTTCGTCTGAAATTTAGAATTAGTTATTTTTCTTTTTATAGAAAATTAGGTAATTGGACTATTGTTTAATTTTATAGAAAGTTAAATGATGTGACTACTATTTTTGTACTAAATATATAATATCTATTTCTTTCCCTGAATGAGAGAAATATAGACGAAGGTATTTCCCCCAATTAAGAACATTAACATTCATCCAAAGTCTAATATAAAAAATATATTATTATATTTATATATGATGTTTCTTATTTTATTAATATTTTATTATATATAGATATAAATATATTAATGAGAAATATAAATTTTGTAAGATTCTGCAACATTGTCAGGAAAGACCTGGACACAAATTTCCGTATGGTTTGTATTCTGAAAGTTAAGAGTTCCACCCTCCGTTATCCATCTCTATGGAAAATTGCATTTTCCGAGCTGGCGGAGCTCGTTGTATAATGCACTGTATTTTGTTCGTTAGAACATCATTTTGCGCGTTCAACACGCGGTACGAACACGAAAAGTTTCCTTTTTCCCTTTTTAACGTTCTACTCGTTCTTCCGGTGATAAACGACGTTGCAGAGGTGCTCACGGGGTAGGAAGCGGAAATTCCAAAGGGGAATTCGATTTTTATTGTTCTTTGTGTGTTACTTGCTTTACCATCGATGGAAAGAACGGTGGTATTAATTTTTTGTAGAATCGAATAACACACTAGCATTTGTTTTACTCTGCGCAGGATTGTGCAAAAGGTATATTTCCGTTAAAACAAAATATACCCTTTTTTCAAAGTAATTCTGATTTCCTCTTTTTTTTTTTGTAAGTTAATTTCTAT
This sequence comes from Bombus vancouverensis nearcticus, assembly GCF_051014615.1. Lineage (NCBI taxonomy): Eukaryota > Metazoa > Arthropoda > Insecta > Hymenoptera > Apidae > Bombus > Bombus vancouverensis. Next base: position 10,665,455 of record NC_134911.1, read on the forward strand.
TTAAAATTCAAATTGTACATAATTTATATAAGAAGTTATTTCATATGGAGATTTATTTGTTTAAGGTAATAAAGGTGAAATATAACAAAAACAAAAAAATATCTTTATCTAACAGTTAAATTGCAGTAAAAAATTAAATTATTAATATTTAACTACCACTGTATATTAGTAATTCATCTTTTATTCTTTTTATATTACTACCATTATAGAACGTAATAGAATATTAAGGAAAGTAAATTGAATTCAAGAATTTCTGGCAAAGTTTCTCTCCTATAAATTGCACGAACATCAACGAAGAGTAAATGTGAGATAAAATAAGTATATTTTTGGACTATTACCAATCAAAATGGGTCATATCTCTATCATACGACCAATAACGATTTCACTGATTTTATTTCTCCACAAAATTATCTTAAATTAGCCATGATATGTTTTTAGTGCGGTTATTATGATTTTTATATTCCTATTATGCTTTTAACTTTTATGACCGTTTAACTGCGGTGGACAAAGTTTGATTGAACGACATTAAAATTATAGCAGAATAAAATCGAAGAATTTAATGCACCATCTTTTTATTTTTGTAAATATCGTACATAAGATCTATTTATAATAAGATTTTACTGAAACTTCTTATATATTCTCCAAAATGGAATGTCATCTTGTAAAAAGTAATGTGAGATCTATTAGGTGATACATACATGAAGTAATACGTAATAATGTTAAAGAATCGTCATTGAATTATTGAAATAATAATAAATAATCATTGAGAGATTATTGAATACAATGGTTAACATGAATATTATTACGTTATCGAACTTCAGGTAGGCGACAGAAGAATAAGCAACCTTTTCCACTTTTATCTTCATATATAAATAACAAACACAGTAACTTTACTTTTAGTATATTTTTATATTCTTATATTAAGTAACTATTAATGCTAACAATTGGCTCAATTATTATTAATTATTAAGAAATTCATAAACATTTATATGATACTATGTATGCCTGATATACTATTTTGTTCTAATAAATAGAAAGCACATAGAACAGTCAAGCTTTAAGTGCAAACTTAAAAAGACAATTTTTCTAAAGCATGTACGTAAATATGAATTTTTATATGTATCATAATAATACATTTATCTTTCCTTGTGTTGACTACATATATACAATTTTTCACATGCTTTGTAAAATCAAAGTATTCCAAGTTATAAGTAAAAATGCCTGATATCTAATGGAAACCGTACAAAATATATTAATGGCTTTTTCGCTTGTTAAATAAATCTATTGAATATTAAACACTCCATTACATCTAATAGATTTACACGCTAAATAATTATCGAGAAAAATAAATATATGTTCAAATGCTTTCCTCATCCACTATAGACATGAATTTATTCATCAAATTATACACGACTCTATAGCCCTAATCTTTACAGTACTCTAGACTTTATACTGCGCTATCCAGTTGAGTGGCTGCTACAATAATTAATCGAGTTTTGTTCGAGATCCTGTCATCTCAAGACCGCAATTATGCATAAATTTAAGAAACGAATAAACCCGTAACTCTGGTCAAATTGATAAAATGTTATCTTGCAGGGTATAGAGACTTGTATGCTTTCAACATTTTACATCTCATACAATAGTTCCAGTCTATTAAATCGACCGTATTTCGCCCATAGCCTGTTCTCTCAAGTGTTGCGTGATATTATGTACACGTCTCTGAACACACTATCTTCTAGAAGCACGGTGACGGTTGCCTTGGTTTCCACGGAGGAGGAAAGTATCAGTTAAAACCTTTCGAACATCCAGAGACGGAATATCGTAGAAACGAGCGTTGCTTTCGAAAGTTAGAAAGATTTCTTTAGGAATGGTTAAAAGGAAGGACAGTGATTTATGAAAATATTCGAACACTTAACACAGAAAATGTTTATGAATATAGTCAGGGACAAAAATAAGGTAGTGGAAGTAAAATACGTGCACCGACAGACTCATCAGAATTTTTAAAAATGTTTACCAAATCATTAAGGAGATATGTAGAACAGTTAAGTTTTAACTGAAGCCGCGATTCTAAGAGAATCGTTAATGATGCACAAAATAAGTTGAAAGTTTTAGACAAAGTTCCATAGAGATTCTAGATTATCGTCCTTGAAAAATCACGGTTTTGGTAGATTAGTCTATACCTCGGCATTGTAAATCGTAAATCTCAGAGAGATTTGTGTCATACCCTATGAAGATTGCTTTTGACTCCCTTCAAATTTTAACGTCTTAAAGCGTATAAAAGGAAAATTTACAAATGTTATTATAATGTTATATTAGTTGTTTCGAAATGAACATGAGATATAGTCGGGGACAAAGATAAGTTATATAAGGAAGTAGGTATCAATGAAGTTTAATCGAATTAGTATTAATATTATATATATATAATAATTTTATTTATATTTATTTATATTAATAATGATAATTTTATTTATTACGTATCTGTATAGTATATAGAATATTTATTCAGTAATTGAAATTAATTCTCATATTTTTGTGCAAGTAAGTTGTATTTAACGAAACTTCATTGATAATTATTTCTACTTAGGTATAGGACTATACGTATATATGCATATATATATGTATTAAAACATATACGTTGTTCGACACGTTTTAAAATTTCTTTAGCACTATAATGAAACGCAGTAAGGAAAAAATTTTCTATGGTAAGTGTCCAAATATTTTTGTGAGCTACTATACAGAGTTATAGTTGCAAAGATTGGTCGAGAACTTGTTATATGTATACTGCGTATGATGACATTTTGAAGTCATAGAGTTTGTTATTCGATGTTAAATTACTATACTCGATGGCTCTAAAGTTTTGTTACCAGATACGGGGCGTGGAACAATATTTTGGAATTGTAGGATTTATTAGTCAACGTATTTAGAGATCGAAGTTGTTTTGAAATTAACTCGATATGTATGTATGTATACATACTAAACGGCAGCGTAGAATAATATTCTGGAATAGTAGTATTTACTATTTAAGTATGTAGATATCGGGTGACAATAAAACTTTATCATTTCATATAATGTAATACAAAATTATATATTCTAAAATGATATAATTTATCACACACATACACATTTGATATTTTTATATGAAAATTGCACGTAGAAGTAACTCCATATACTATATACAGAGTAATTTTTAGAACTTTATTACTATCTTTTTCAGCATACTTAGTTCGTATACTTTACGAGATATGACATGAACGTTACGTGTCTTTTAAAGCAAATCGATGTCAAACGTGTGGCACTTTATGACTGGTGTATCGATCATCCCATTTCTTTGCGTTCCATGCGTTGGTAGCATCAGTGGCACGTGCTTTTTAAGCTACACTGTACGTGTCTTTTCGTCGTATGGCTTCGCGTTCGTGACCCTAAATAGCGTCGTATTCTGTTTAACTTAACCCACCTAATTAATTCCTGTTAATCGACTTACGTTAATTTCGTTTAGAGAGAATTACATATGTAACTTTAATATGTAATTCTTTATTTTTAATAAAAAATTATTTAATTCACCATTTGAAAGACATTGAAAAATGATACGAATAATATAACTTTCTAAAAACATACCTAAGTTTCTAATTTCTAATAAATCAATTTATTAACATTATTATTACTTAAAATGTTAAACCATTTTTATTTAATCACTATCTTATTTTTTTAGTATATATAATTCCTACCTTTTTATGTAATACTAATTTTAATAATGTAATGAAAATATTATCTTAGAAGAACCAGATCAACCATTCAAAGGATGTAAAACAGATGAAACATGTCGAATGATATGAAAATAAAATATCGAAAAATATGATTGTGTCGGCCTATTACTAATTGATGATTCGAACACTCAAAAAACACTGGGAAATCACTTAAGCGTCTTTAGAAATCGCCATTTCATGTATTGACGATAGGAGTCGTTTCAGGACTGTTCACGCGCCTCATTTTGGTAGGTAATAGAGGGGATGGAGCACTCTCTTACGTCACGCTCAAGTATATACAGTTACACTTCATACCACCATTTCACAGCCCGGTATATGTACAGGGTGACCCTGAAAAGGATAGTTTTCTTAAAAGGCTACACATAATCGGTGAAACTGATATAACTATCAGGAGTTAAAGTTTGCACGTTTCGAGGGTAAAAACACGTAATTTGAGACATTTTCAGCAATATGATGAGTTCAAATCTTATTCAAGGCCATATGTTTCATGCAACACGTAAAGATTGCTTCTTCAACTATTATGAGGAAATATTTTAGTGTAAAAGTTGTTTGATTTAATGAGAGAAACTTGATAGAATATTTGACTTTGTTTTCTACACTATTATCTATAAAAATTTCGATATCAACATATATTTTTTAATGCAACTATACAGTTTTATTATTGTGAAATTACTACACTGTAAACAATTTTCAATAACATATGTGAAATGTATGTTCTATGAATTTTTTAATTCTAAAACCCACGATTTTTATAAAAGCAAGATGATGAAATTGTTTAATCGTTTAGAAAATGTGTGGTCGTTGCTGAGAAAGTTAACCTTAGTGAAGGAGGTTTTTTTAAAAATGCAGAGAATTTGAGGGAAATAATTTTAGTACAGTGACCTTCCTCAGTGCATAACGAGCCGTTTATATAGAATGGAGAGGCTGCATGCTGAGATATAACGTGTGAAAAGAACCGCCATTCAAGTTTCAATTGCGACTTTTTATGTAGGGGAAAAGCTATAAATATTAAAATGATCTCTTGTTTTGCAATACATGTTTTTTAATATTTCTGGTATCGTTTGCAAAAATGGATTTAACAATTCTAACTACAGTTTACACGTGATAGTGTATAAAATTTTGCTGTTCTGTTCTTATTAGAAATGTTCTGTTTTTATTAATCAATACAAAAAAAGCTAGTATCCAAAAATCAAAATCATGAAAATTTAAGATCAAACATATTAAATCTTAAAACCTATCAAACCTAAAAACTGATCATAACCTCAAAAAATATTAATTAATTTAATATAATCATATTTTAAACTTCATAATATTTAAAGTAGAGTATATCATTGAAATAAATCCCACTAAATCAGGTAATTTCATCTACTATGCATATCGCCTTGCAATAATAATATAGCCACATTGTGGCGCGAGGTAGTCGTGCATCGATGAGATGATCGAACGTATTCGTCCCGTGGAGATTATCAACGCCGCATAAAATTACATTCGCCGGATTACCGGTATCGAAAATGCGAACCTAAATGAAAATGCACAATTACCGCTATAGAACGAGGTCTCTTGGTGTTGCACGGATTTTTAGAATCACGTAATGTTTGCGTTCACGCGATTCATGGTGAGAACTAGAGTAGGGTTTACACGGTATGCTTTTGTGGCATGTTCTTTAATTTTAATTTACCCCTCGATGATGCTTGGTAATCAACACTGCGGATTTTTAGGGATTCCTTTAGAAATTTTTTATATTTTCTAGATCACAAATCGGATTATTAATAGTCTTTATTGAAAATTTTCTATGTTTTAATACAGATTAGATTTTAATAAATTTTAATAATTTTAATAATTAATTTCTGACAAAAATGAAATAACTCATTAGTCATTTTTTTTTTAAATTTCATAGCAAAACAATATTATTGAAAATAATTCATAGAATAATTCACAAAGGAAATGTAAATACGGTTTCCCCGAACAAAGTCGTTTAAATAGATGGATCCAATTACTTCTGACATGGCGTAGAAGATAAAGCCACAGAGAGCCAAGTTATCACGTTTAGATATGGAGTATCCGTTTCAGCGAAATTTTGTGGAGTAGCATGATCAAATCTAATAAAATTCCTTTGTGGATTTAGCTGCTCTTCCATAATTAGATAATTCCTATCTCAAATCCTCTGAGAAATGATTCAAAAGAAATTTTTAAATACTAACATCATTTTGGCCCAAGACCATTTGAACAAATATGTAGTCGAACCTCAGCTATTTCTAGAAATGCAAAGGAAAAAAGCACGATATAAAATGGATTATTCGCTTTAAAGGTCAAATCATGACCGATTGTATCCTGACGGTCACAGGGTGAAGAAACTCGACCGTTCGAACACTAGCATTGATGCGAGATACGACGTTTGAATTCCGATTAAACCACACTGGTATCGCTGAAATTTGCTCGAAAATGCAATGCCCTTAGGCGATAATGCGCTCTCTCGTCAGCTTGCACGCGATTACCGGCCCCTACTCTATTGGTCTAACCCCCACTTCGCTATCTAGATCTCGAAGAGTCGACACGAGGAGAGGCGACACACGGCGATTACTTGCACTGAAAATACAGCCAAAAGGTGATTTTCTAAGTTTTGCGTTATTCCTAAGATTTTTAGTGGCAAAAAGAGTAGAATCTATGATTCATAGATGAATCCTTGAAATAATACAGTACTTCCAAAGCAATTGGTTCATTTAAAGTTTTGAAATAGGAAAGTTCTTAAGTACTTCAAAAACTGTGGAAAGTTTTAATTACATGAATTTTTCAGAGGTACATATGTATACGATGTACCATATTTATATAGGTTCTTCATCTTTTTCTCAGCTGTTTTTCTATGATGTTTCAAAATAAACTACCAATAATTTGTAAATATATTTCAAGAATCCAACATTCAAAAGACAATTATATTCCAATTCTGTTTTAACGTCATTCTAAAGAATATGATAATATATTCACCTATAATATAAACAAATTGGTTGTGAAAGAACCGCGAATCAAGACCTGCGTACGCAGCCGAGTGGAGTTGGGTGCAAAGGGGGATAAGCTGAATTCAGAGGGGGCTCGCGGGCTAAGAAGAAGGGGATGACCGGGTGGGCGTGTGTACGAACCATTTTTGGTTCAGAAGGTGAATCGATTCGTGGATGAAAATAAGCAACCACGAAAATCATTGACAGTGATTTAATACTTCCCCACATCGCGATTATTGCGCGAGCTTTCGTAACGAAACCCATCTACCTTCTGTACATACACAGTCCCATGTATTTACAACGGCGCGGCATTGAGAACGCGCGCACCAACGCCGCTGAGATAGCATCCGTGACTGCGCGCACTGCGGACAGCGAATATACTCTTTCTTATGTTTTCTGACTGAAACGTATATTCGCAGGGGCAAAGAATAACGGTCCGAATATCGATGTATTGTATGTCTAGATGTCGTCCAATAATACGACCAAATTCGACTGTATAGTCGTTAGGTTCTGTCGGTTACTAGATCGGTTGCATTTGGTGTTTATCACTGAGAATATGTACTAACTATTGCTACGAATTATTCGTATTCACATGAATGCATGTACTATCGTTACGCCGAACGAATTATACCACATTATATCTGCTTGATGAAAAATCAAACATAAGGAATGACAAGATGATTTATGAGTTTGAGATCAGTAGTACTACAAATGGAAGAGATTTATTAAAACTCACCCTTGTCGAAGGTTTCTTTGGCCGCGTGTATGACCTTCCTCCGTCTAAGACCGTCGCCCGCGAGGACGGTCGTCATCGTGCTGGAAGCGGTGCCCGTCGTCCTCTCATCTTCGTCACTGTTCGCGCACTCGCCGGAGGTGGTCGATGTACGGTGGTCGAGGAGATTGATCGGGGACCCCTCGCCGCCTGGCATAGTGTCCCGATTAGCAGGACCGTCGCGTCCTTAACCGAGGACCTTTGCGCCTGAACTGAACTCGCTCCCTCTATGCACCCTCTATTCGCGAACTCTCTTCGCCCTTCGTCTCCGTTGATCGTTTCGCGGCACTGGCCGCATAGTGGCGCCACTCTTGCGACGGATTACCATGGGGCAATTTTCTGAAATAATTTGCAATTTTCTTCCGGTAGCGGTTATGAGACATCGCGAAGTTTCTTGATCGTTAGCTTGAATATAAACGTGAAAAATGTGAGTATTTTATTGACGAAGATAATTAAGACTGGATGAAGGCGAAATCGTAATAATGGTAAGTCGTATTGAATTCATCTATAAGTAGAATAGGTTTGATATAAAAGTGACTGTAGAAATGATCAAAATCACGTGACATTTAAGTTAAATATGTTCTTGGTTATGATCGATGGTCATTTTTATCAGGATTGATTAATGATTAATCGAACGTTCTGATTAATTTGATCAATTATTAGTAGATCATCGAGTATGATTGATCGCGATCAATCACTAACAGATTTCACAAAACCTTTTGAAGAAATAACAATCTTACGATTAAATGTCGAAAATCTAACGATCTCTACAATTTCCAAATTTTTTTATATATTAAAAAAATACTTACAATTATTTCTTTTATAGAAAATTTACAACTTAAAATTAAAAATTCAGAATTTATGAAGAAATATTTTTTAGTTACATTAAGAGTAGAAATATCAAAATATATAATATTAAGGAATAATTATTAATAAATAACTGATATTTTGATCATTCGATGATGGAAATTGATTTAACAAGGCGTGAATATAAATTTAAAGAAACTATCGAGAAAAATCTTTAGATTTACCTCGTGTAACACGAAGTTACTGTGAAAGTTTATCCGCGCGAGCCGTCTCGCGAAATTCGCGGTCGTACCACTGCTCTCGCCGATGTTGATGTTCTATGACTCACCCTGTTCTTTCCTCGAAGTAGGAAAACATTTCTATGAAGTGCCGCCATCTGTGACGAACTTCAGACACAAAGCGACTTGCGATCGATCCAACGCAACGGTGCAACGCCATTTCTCGGTTGACTACTCACCGCGATTTGTGCCACCTTTCTTTTTTTTTTCTCTCTTTCCACTTTTCCCCGTCGTTTCCTACGCCATGTGACACCACCGGAAACGTCGAGTATTCGTGGCATATGAAAATTAGGTTGAGAGTTCGGCAGACATTTACGCCTGCTATGAAACTTCTCTTTAGTACATGTTCCAAATATTCTGTTACCTTCAATATCTCACAAATTTATGAATTCCTTTAAAGATCTTTTAAAATATATTGTTACAAAAAAGAAACTAAAAAAATTTCTTGGAAAATATAATCAATTTTTCATCTTTACCATTTAATGAATTTAGAGGGGAAGAAATGGTTATAACTGTACGCTCTGCTTGTAGTATACTATACCTAGTCTTTAATACTTACCATTTATCATTTAATACTTGTAACATGTTATATGTTGTTACTTGTAATATGCTGTAGTTTTAAACAATAAATAGTTTTTTATTTAAGATTTGTAGTACATTATAATCTTTAGTAATGTATACTGCAATCTTCTTTTTGCTATATAATCTAATAACTAACCTAACAACAGATATGTACTCGAATCAGAAAATTGGTAAAAAAGATTTTTTCTTACAGTGACTGTTTTTGCCTTAAATATTACTTTTTATTTAATTTACTGTATATAATAAACTTCTACAATATAATATAGACTTTGTTTGTAACCTCATACTTTCTTACTTTTCAATTTATGGAGTTGATCAATATGGTTTCCGAACAATTCAAAGTGGGACAAGAAATTATACCTATATCAATAAACTTTTTAACAATTTCTTCAAGACAAAGAAATTTTTTGACAATAAAAAATCATAATTGTGTTGAAAATAAGCTCAAGGACATAGCAGAGTTAAGTCGATATGGAATGTCGATTGATCGCGAAATGACATAATATGCAACATGTATCAGAAATCGAATATCCGAATCGTATTTTGACTGTAGTAGTATCCGTTAAAAGTGTCGAATTATGACATGGGTGATGAGGGAAAATTGAATCTTTTGGCAGTGTCAAGGGCACACTCTAAATTCAAACCCGTCGTTAGTCTATTTCGAGACATCGTCGAGTTGATTATTTCCTATTTCCGGACTCGAAGTGACCATCAGAAGTGACAGTGGTGTCGTACCCGTGGCACAGATATCGACAAGAATCGATGGTATGGCCCTTCGATACAATGTAGATAGGATAGGAAAGCGTAACTATTGGAAAATGATCGTAATGTGACTTCCGGTACGCTTTGATAATTTTCTTCGGTGGGCTTGATGGCTTTCAAGAGGGGTTCCGTGCATCGATAAACAACCCCGAGAACCTCGAAATAGAATTCTAAAGATGATCGAACGAATGCCACGGACGAATCAAATTAATTTAACCGATTAATTCCAACCGCCATATTGACAATTATATACATATATGGAATCTTCCTATTAGATAAATAACAGCAGAATTATTAAACTCACTAACATAATGGATTCCACATATTTTTATAAATTATGAAATTAAAAAATTGTAGATTATAAAATTAATACTGAAATTATAGAGCTTAAATGGTTAACCATTTAAGTGTTAAAGACTATAGTGTACTACAAATACTAAATGTTAGATGATTTAAATGACAGAGATTATAGTATATTACAATATAATATATAATACGAAATATAACATAAGTATAATACCTAATAAGTTAAATAACGAATGGCAAGTATTAAAGATTATACAATAATATACCACAAGTAAAATGTATATTTTTGATCATTTCTTTTTTATTTAAATTTATTAAGATGGCAAAGGTCGAAAATTGAAAATATTCGCTTTTAGAGCGTGTATATCTCATTTATCATTCCAAATCCTCAATTATTAGGTGCATTCCATGTAAGTGTACTTAAGAATTATACATATACTTGTTATAAATTACAGTTACCTTATTTTATTATATATTATGCATTTACGTTACATATTGTATATTTAATCTTTCCTTGTTAACTTCATCTGTCCTTTTTTTATAAATTTTCAGATAAACAGTAATTAATAATACTCATTTGCAGAAATTATTGGATTGTGAAATAAAAATTAAACCTACGACCGACCTGACCGTTATTAGAGAGTTTTCACAGAAAAACAATGGAAGGTTAATTAGAAGAGATGCAACCAGGCTGATGAACTCCATTGAACTTTGGTCCTGGGAGTTTGTTGGCTCAATTTAACGCGAAAGGGGCGAGTTTGGAGAAGTTGTCCGTCTTTCCTTTTGAAAGGAAAACGTGCACACCCATCCCGTTCCTACCTTTCTTCAAATCGTGGAACTACAATAGGAGAAACGTTTATTCTTGGCTCTGTTCTCCAACGAATGATTTAATCAGCCTTCGGCTGTAACGATTCTGTTCTTCAATCCTTATCCTTTGTGCCTTGAATCGGGGTCAGATTTTCGACTCTATGTATATGTGTATATGTGTATGTGTGCGCGCTTGTGTAGCGTTATATATTCCATAATTAATGAATTTTTTAATTAAATTTTCAGTTTACTCGTCTATATTCTTTCGTTCATTTTAAAATGCAACATCGATTTTTCTTAACAGAAAAGGATGTTTCTGTAAAAAAAGAAGGAAACACGAAATTTCTTTGGAAGTAATTGTTTGTCATAATTTGGCATAGTTCTAATGCATTGAATCTATGGGAACTTTTTCACGAACGGATTTTCTTCAATAAAGTTATTAATCATAAACTTCATTTGTAAATATCACCAAAAAATCTAAAATCCTTTAGCCGCTCATAATATCCTTTGTTTCATTTCTAGAGCTAAATAAGTTAAGCACGAAAAATTCAGAAATTAACTATAGCACCCAGTATTCAATTTTTAAATAGTGCTCAATTTTTTTATAAACATACAATAATTTTCAGATAAAGTGATCTGCTCAATAAACATTGATTGTAATCAAGTTTGCAGCATAAACAAAAAGGAGGTCAATGAGATCAGTTTAACAAACCAATCATAGGAAGTGTCAAGGAACTTACGTAGGGTTGTGTGAAAAAAAGACTGGTTTTTGCTTTCTTGTGTTTTTAATAAAGTACTTAAACGTTTAACTTACACGCATACCAACAGCAGGTGACAGGATTAGATTTCAATTAAATAGATTTAGCCCTTTATCGTTTCATTTTTTATCTTTTTCTTTATCCTTTTTTTTCTCTAGATTAGAGGCATTAATGGAACGCCAGCAGGGCCTCTGTTTCCGGCTTCGAACTCAGTCAAAAACACCAGAGAATCCTCTGGTACGATTTTCATAAACAAACTTCGTCACACATTGTCGATTCGTTGTCAACTTGATATTTCTTATCGAATCAGTTTACCCTGACTAGGGTAATGTTCTACTACTTTCTCTGTTGAATCTCTTAATTCGCTTAATTCAATCATTTTCACATTTCTTCATTTACATATATCTTCTTTACATTATACATTTGATTAGTCTTAACTCCTTGAGATGGAAGATATTTTATTCAGTAATTAATATCATAGTTCTGATTAGAACTAAAAAGGAGTTAATAAAACTACTTTTTAGATTTATTTCCATTTATATGTTCTTCTTTATATTATATCTACATATGGTTAATCTCCACTCATTGAGATGAAAATCATTTATTCAATAATCAATATCATTGTTCTATTTACAAGTGAAAAGGAGAAATACTTTTGTTTACAGAGACTTTTACACATCTCACCGCTTCGCTCATAATGAGTGAAATCATCCAATAAAATTATCTGACAATTAACATTTATTAATTATTATACTTTTAGTAAACAAAAGGAACACTTCTATCCACAAAATATTTTTACACATCATTTTACTAATTAATCCTCAACGAGTTAAGCTTTACACTCTGCACCTTCCGCGAAGAAAAAGATACTAAGAAAATCGCTTTTAGAGAAAGTTCCAATTAAATAAATAAAACGAGACATGGTACGAAGAACGCAGTCAATGAGGCCCTCTCTATATACAGAAACGATCCATTCCCTAGATCAGGTCGAAGGGAATGACACTATTTATTCTCTTACATTTTTATCGATTACCAATCTTTTTCTCTTCATCTGAACTGATCGTCTCGACTGGGCCTCGTCATCACGCATCGGCCTCTGTAGCAAATCTCCGTCATATGCGAGACCTTGGTAGTTGTTGAGGTTCGCAGGACCTTTCCTAATATTGATTCTGTCGAATTAATTAATAAAGTGGTGCTACTCGGTTTCAAAGTCGTCGACAGAGGAGGGTCACTTGCGAAATAATTCTCGGACGTAGAACTCGTCGTTGTGTCTGCAATCATGTCGATTCGTCCCAAGGTCGTCGCGTTCTCCAGATCGATATTCGTCGTGGTTTCAGTCTCCGTCGATTCCTTACCATTTTCATTAACATCTCCAATTGTCTGTGACTCTTCAAAGCTCGCTTGAGTAGTCATTTTAACTTCATCGTCTTTTAATTTAAAAATCTTTTCATTATCCGCTAATATTTCTTGCTTTGAATCATTATCGTGATCTGGAATCTCTGTATTAAATACAGGAAGCCCAGTGGTGGTGGTTTCATCTGGATTTTCTGTGTTGTTTACTGTTGTCTCCTCCTCAGCACTCTTCATAGTATCGAAGATTGCTTGAACGTAGTCTGAGAGTGTCTTTACACTGGTGTCTCCTTCCTTCTTTGTTACTAATCCCGGAATCGACGTTGTGGCAGATCTACCACTCGTTTTTGAATCATAATTCCAGCTGGATGATTTGGAGTGATCGAAGGCAGACGGGTATCTCACCTCGCTCCATTTGGCCCTGTGATTCTTGGGATGGTTATAATCCTCGTCTTTTGATTCTTTATTACTTTCTTCGAACTCTATTGTACTGTCTCTATCTACCTCACTGCGATCCTCCAGCACATCATTCTTCCTATTTGATTCTTTCTGATTAAAGCTTATTTCTTCTATATTTCGAAATGATTCTGAATCATTTAATTCATCGTTCGACTTGCTCTCATCATTACCTTTGGTTGTATATTTACCTGCTATTGAGACAAAACTGAGAGTGTTCTGAAAATTCTTCCGGTTCCATTTCTTCGTTGTTTCCCAGGTTTCCTGTTCCTTCTCTCCAGTAACTATCTTCTTCTCGTTCTTTTCTTTTTTCTCTTGTTCGTTTATCTTTATATTATCGTGTGGTTTTTTAATTAATTTACTAAATAGATCTTCGTAAGGCGACTCTGTGATTGTTGTTTCTTCAATCTTATAAGTGGTTGGAATTGTGGTAATCTGGATTTCTGTAGTTCCACTGACGTCTTCAGGGATCACCATAGGAGTGGTCATGGCTGGAGACATTGTCCATGCGGTTTCAGGTACCTCAGTGGTTGTGACTTTCGTAGGTTCATCGTTCTTTAGAATATCTGATAGAAAGTCTTGTAAAATCGATTTCTCAGGTGAAGCTGAAGCTCCTGCAAGAGGTTTTGGTTCACGGATGGGGTTGTACTTATATTGGTCTCGGAATAAACCGTTTAGGGCAGAGTTGAAGTGCTGGGACTCGGCAGTGACGAAATCGTCCACCGCTGGTCTGACTCGAACGCGGACTCTTCTTCTCCGTGCGATCTGAAGCAGATAGTTGCACGCATTTCTTGTTATTATTTTTTATTATAGTATTATTCTATAATATGTTATGTAGTATTATTACAACATTGCTATTAGATTATTATTTATACATTTCGTATAGTATTACATTTTTTATTAACTTTTTATTCTATGCTCCTTGCTCTTTTCAACTCTTTCACCGATTTTTTAAGCTAGATACATATTTTAATACATATATATTTTTCTCTATTTTTTGTATGAAAATATCAGATCAATTACTCTTCTGTTTCCTTGCTGTTTTCAATTTTTATTGTAATATTGTTGATAATTTTAATTGTTAAATCTTCTATCGTCGTCAAAAATAATACTGTTCACCTTAATAAAGGATTGTCTTCACCGCAACTGCTCATGTCGATATTAATATCCTCCTTCTCTCCCCATAACGATCTACCAACCTCTCATAGTAATATTAAGCTTTCCTTCACCTTGCCTGTAACGATCTCCAATAACCTCCCGTACCTATACGTCTTCAGGAAAGAAAAACCACATATTTTCCTTCAAAAGGTGGAAAAAATTTTCATCACCTACAGATACAAAAAAAGCTACTATGACGCCCATGTTCTATAATTATGTCTTTTCTATCTCCTTTGTTTTAAACTGTCTAAATTTTGGAAAATTTAAAAGAAAATTTACAAAGAGTCGCTCAATACTGATTAAAAATAGTTATATTTACATTAATAATTACAAGGATCAGTTGATAAATAAGTTACGCAAATAAAACATTAAATATTGTTATTATTCCTCATCAAACTCAATTCAGTAATATTAATTAATAATTGGTTATTAATTCCAATAGTATTTGTTACGCCGGGCCTCTCTGCCTGGCCCAGGTCACACACCGCGGGCCAGACGGACACCAGATGTCCGCTTTTCCGTACGGCGTACCCTCAATATCCTTAAGCACCAGTCATAGACTCGAGTCACTTGCCTGCTAAGGTCCTTCAAAACAAACAAACATCTGTGTCCGAAGAATTTCTAAAGACTATTGTCTACCACGGCGGGACAAGGGAAAGTTAGTTTTCTCACGTGCGCTGCAACTTTCCTCCCACTAACCACTTTCTCTCGAGGGCGGTTAAGACCCTTCGTTTAACCAATTAACAGCGAAACCTGTTTCCCTCACTCTCTTAACTAACATCGGCACCAACAAATCCGATGGTCCCATGCGCTAGACACACCCATCCTTAGCTTTCCTCCGACACAGCATCGTCACTCAACTTCACTTCTACATCGTTGGAAAAGTCAACTACTAAGTATACGCTAATGCCCAGCGGGGCAGTCTAAGCATAACGCGAGAGTCGGTCTCGGTACTGACGAGCATACACTTCCTCTCCTAAATATCTTATAGTGCTACGTCCACTAATACACTAAATCTAATTATAAGAGCCCTGCTCTAACGTACATATGCATCTTATCTTCGTGCGACAAGTTGTCAACTATTTATTTCTCTACATCAGTGTAATCTAAGTGTTGGAAATATATAATTTATAATTTTGTGAATCACAGGGTTATACAACCTCAATCACCCCTATTATCTCAACGGAAATCAGGGGATCGATCAATTCGTGGTGTCGATTGTTATAATCGTAACGGGGATTTACGACCCCCGTTGACGTCTCTCCTCGCGATTACGTCTCCCCGCGATTGGTCGAATAAACAGTATTTTTTCTAGAATAATATCTAACATATCTATTAACCTTATAAATAAACCATTACAGTCTTTCCTTGAGCCTTCTCAAACTTTGTAAAAATCTTATTAAAAATTATTAACAAGTCCAGATTACTCTAGATCTAGATCCAAATATATCTTACCTTCCTCCCAGTTGCGGAATTATCGCTTTTCCTCACAGTCTTCTCGAAATCAATACTTTGTTGCTCCGTAGAACTGTCAACCTTATCCATCAAAGAAGAATTTCTATTCTGATCACCTTCAACCTCACTATTATTCTTCTGTTTAATCTCTGTTATATTAGTGCTCATTTCAGTCATATTCATCTTCTCAGTATGATCCTGTATACCAGTTTTCCTACCAAATATTGTGGTACCCATTAACATTGATTCATCTTCTTCTTCTTCTTCTTTTTGCGTTTTTTCTATCTTCTTATCATCTGAAGAGACTACCAGTGTTACAGATGAAACTTCCGGTGCTGCTGTGATTATCTCTGGTGGGTTAACATTTTTTAAGGATTCATGGAACCATTGACTGCTTTTAGAAGCCTCCTCTGGGACCTGATTCACTGCGAAACTCGGCTGGAACGAAGTTCTCGTCAGCTTTGTAGACCATTGACTCTCAGCTCCGTAAATGTCTGCTGTCGTCTGGTGGTTGTCTTCCGAAGGTCTCGTTCTTGAAGTCTGGCTGTATTTCCCTGGTGAACTATTGGCTAGTTGAGTCTGGTCGTATTCGTCACGTTGAACAGTCTGCCCTGGATAGTTGCCAAAGTTTAGGACGAACTCAGGTGGATACTGAAAATTCAGAAAAGTTTTAATTGGGTGGAGGTTTGGATAAGCAGTGTGAATAATAAATATTATTATCTAATATTTATATAATTTATTATAACCAAAGATGCATTTCATACAAAATACTAAAATGAATAATATAATTGTTATATATATATATATATGGAGAGAGAGTATGTACCATAATATAATATAATATAATATAATATAATATAATATAATATAATATAATATATTACAATATCTTTATTATATATAAAATGCTATTATCAATATTATCATACTAATAATATCATACTATTTATATATACAGTACTACAATTCCTACGCCCTTGCATCGTTTAAAAATTTCCACTATGTACTTCTTAAAATGGGTCTCAATGTAACCTCAACCATAAAATTTCCATATCGCAAATTACAAGGCGACAATTATTTCTCCCTTATCGCGACCCACAAGCGGGCTAGTGAACGAGCCATCGAGCTGGCGTAGAGACAGGCCAGAAACAAGAGACTACAGCTATACCGTGTACGAACACCAACAGAAACTGTGTTCGAATTTCTAATCACGCTTCGCATCGTCTGTCATTAACGTCCCTACTAATCGTCCACAGTAGGGAAACATTATTATAGATATATTGTATATTAGATGAAATAGATGTAGCATGTCCAAACATGTAATTTGAGACAGTTTTAGGATACTGACAATTTTCAAGTTCTTCAATTTACTCATTGACTTAGATCATTTGGTTCTTTATATCCGAGTCGGCTACAACTGATTGACAGAGCGTTGGGTTGTAAGATTTTGTCTCATATACACGAACTACGCGTATTGTACAGGACAACGTGTTACCACCCAATACTTCTAATTTACGACCAATCAACATTTATTCCTCCAACTGTACTCACGTTCTCACTAGAGGACTCGTAGAATTGATGTTCAGTTGGATTACGCACTCCACCGGAGAATCCTCCACCGTTATCGTAATTATCGTCGTATGGCTCCTGTTGTTGCTCTGTGGTCACAGATTGTGGTCGTATAGGCGGATAATTTTCGTCCAATGGCAGCTCGTTATGCGCTTCTAGTACGGATTCGGTTGTACTAGTGGTAGATACACGTTTTCTTCCAGGTCGTCGTATTCTACTTCTTATTCTAGTTTGTTTTATCTCGTCTGGTCTAGATCTTGGCCTAACAGTGTATATCGTGTCGTCTGGAAGCACTGTGGCAACAGGTATTATTTCAGTAGTGGTGGTGACTTCTGGCGTCGTTATGGGCGATGGTAAGGTTGTAGGTTTCAGTGGTAGACGACGATTGGGAGTTGGCTGATACTTCTGGCGGTTTTTTAACAGCTGCGTCTGTGGAGGATTCGGTTCCACTGCTGCCTCGTCGTTTGGTAGCAGAGATTCCTGCGGCACCTGGAAACGAGAAGTTTTATTTTAAATGGTTATCTTTTGAAAGTTTTTGTAGGTCCTTGGCAATTGCAGAATTTTACTAATTTCAGAAATTCTATATCTTATTTAGTAAATTTTATGCTTTCTTTGGTAAATTTTAAATTGCAATTTTTAAATTATATACATTTTAAATTTTACCTGTATGTTATATTTATAGAATATAATAATTATATAAAGTACAATGACTAGAAAATTTGAACATATAAAAAGGCATATAATATGCAACAATATATCAAATACTTAAGTTATGTTATATACTATAACATTTAATATATAAAACAATTCCATAGGTTCCGTTTTTTAAATTATTAATTTAATTTACATAAATATCTGCGGTGTGATAATAACTGTATAAACTGATAAATTATTATAAGATTTTTTTCTGGTCTCTTCAAAGTGTTATGCGTAATGTAATGTTATTAAATTAATCATCATTGAATATTAAAAAATTGTGTTAAGAAATAAATTTGTTGTTTAAGATGCCATTGTGTTTCTTGCTTAAATTGTTCATTAAAAGATACTTCAAATAATTTCTCTATACAGACTTGAACAAATAAAAATGAACATGATTTAATTTTCCTATTAAAGACCTTCAATATCCTCATTTACCTCCGGAAGCTGGGGCCGGTATGTAACAGCCGTCTGAAATCTGTTATCCACCGGATGTACCGGTCGGAAGTTTGGTGGCCTTATAAATCCGTAATCAATGTCCTCTTCAGTTGGACGCACTGTAGTGGTCGTTGTAGATGGCGCTGGTGTTGTAGTGGCTTGTCTTTGCTGCTGAACTGCATGAATCTTAATATATTCGTTGCCGTCTGTCTGAACTTGAGATCCATGATTCTGAGTACGAGGTCTGGATCTGACTCTCTGTCTGTTGGATGTGGTTCGAGTAGAATCCTGGTTCACCACGTTGAAACGAACGTACTCATCCTGTGAACCCCTATTTCGGGTCTGAACCGAAGGTTCATGATGCAATCGAGTGCCAACGCGCCCTCGGACTCGTTGTCGAATCACCACAGGAGTGGTACTCGTTGTGATTGTTTCTGTTGTTACCTGAAATGGAAATTGTGTTGACGTTACGATTGAGTTACCTTTGTCTGTCTTTTTTGTTGTGATAAATAATATAAAATCAATATAATTTGCACGTTGCTTTGTTATTTGTATTAGTGCAAATTATCTTATATCTGAATGTACAGAAATTTAATTAGTAAAAGATCAATATACGTTGTTATGAATTTGTAAATTTCTCTCTGTGTAAAAATTTGTCTCTGATCAAAATCAAAAAAAGAAAATCATAGTAAAATCTTTGATCAAGTAATTTGTAAATTTACAACTATTTATCTCTTCATTATATTGATTTTTTAGCAAAATGATAATTTAATTACAAAGATTTAAGTAAGCAACAGATGAAGATTAAAGAAGCTTCAACTCTATCAGACAAATTCCCTTACATCTGACAATGGAAGCTCGGTGGAAGAGACAGACAGCTCATAATCCTCTTGTTTATTCTCTGGCAATGGGATAAATATTGGCTGCTCGTTAGGATTACCATCGCCAACACCGGTTTGAATCTTATCGCCCTCCACGCGATGCAGATTATCCTGCCCGGTGAGACTGTACTCCGGCTGATTCTGTGGTACGTTTACCTCATAAACCGGAGAATAACGTTGCTCTTCCGGTGTCCTTAGTCTTGGATCAACAGTTGTAGCCAATTCAAAATCGCTGTTTTCTGCTTTTCCATCTAACTGATAATCTTTTGGCCTCTGAACAATTCCTTGATCCAGTGACTCTCCACTTTGAACTTGATAATTAAATCCATTCACTGGAGTCTTCTCAAGACCAGTGTGTTCTAAAGTAGATTGATCATAACTAGATCGATAACGTGGATCTTCTTGAATATTCTGAGCATAGTTATGACTTCTTGAGTAAACTTCAGAAACCAACGCTGTAGCGTGATTCACTGTGACATCGTGAAGAGATGGATAGTTCTCGGTGGTGCTGACAATGGTGGACGGGTAATTCTCGGGAGTATAGTCGTTCAAGCTCGACGATGAATCCAGTTGACGAAGAATACTCGACTCTGGCCTGGTCGGTTGGATGAACCCGTTTGACGTAGGGGAATTCGAATCGGTTTGGGGCACAGTATCGTACGATTGCTCGGTCTGCGGGCTCTGAGCGTGTCCTAGGACCTATTGGCATTAGAATAGTATTTGTGTGCAAATTGTTGAGGTTGGAAGTATGTATAATTATATCAGAATTTATAATAAAATATCAAAATATTTAACATTTATGTTATTATATGCAATATTATTAATAATAACACTCGATCAATTAGTCTAGTTTCGAATGTAGTTTAAACGTAAAGAATTAAAAAAACATAATTTTTTCTATATTTATGACAAAATCTAATTTTCAACTTCATATAATACAAAACTGGGAACAATAAATAATTGTGGAAATGAATAAATAAATAGATATATGTATATTGTACGCTGATAGTTAATTATGTTAATACTCATGTGGCGCTAGCATCACGTCGTCAATCTCCATAGTATCAATTTTAATATGCTATTTATTTCTTGTTTAGTACATAAACGTAATTTCTTTATTAAAATATTCATAAATATATTTTTTCTGTAAAAACCGTTAGTTTCTTGTTTTTAAGAACCTAGTTATTTTTAATACAGTCAGGATTCAATTAATTTTCAAGAGCAGAGCTACAGCTGGCTTAGCAGTTTATACATGATCGTAAATTCGCAAGACGTTTTACCTCAGATTGCTGACTGGTCTTATCTCGACTTCTGTACTTATGTGTTCTACTGGCTGGCCTTCTGTGCTCTACATTATACCTCAACGTAGTTTCCGGGATTCTAGATTTAGTTGGCTCGTAAGCGGATTCGCGATACTCCTCTGTGGTGGTCGTGAATCTAGATCTGGATCTATTGTACGGTCTTCGACTTCTATCTACGTTCGACCTGGTCGATGGGGTTTCGGTTGTTGTTCTTGGCTTTGTAGAAACTAATCTGCTCCTAAAATTACCAAAACTTAATGTATTTTTTACTAATTATAGAAAATTTGTCAGTGTAGGCCACTCTCATATTCAATTTTATGATATAACTAATCGTTTTCGTTTAATTAGATTCTTTTCGCTAGGTTCTTTTAACTGGAGTATTTTTTTTGTTCAGTATCACTTGAAGATTATAAGCAACAATGTAATGATAGACGATCTTGAAGTTGTAGATCATGAAATGTCCTCCGAAAGAGATTTAGTTATCCGTTATTTTTTAAGTATATTGGAACTTCGTTTATCCGAACAGATTGGAAGACAAGGCCCTCCACTTCGTGTTATTAGTCTTTGGACAGTCCCAGTCCCTATCTTCATTATAAGAGTACGTATTTCTATTGCATTTATTTTGAACAACTGAAGTTCGACTGCAATTCATACGATATAGTCAATATAGGTAACTTGTTCATGTAAAGAAAGTATGGATAAACAAGGTGTACTATAATAGCAAAGATTACTCAAAATCTAAAGTTCAAATAAACTACATGCTTATTCAACTAGATTTCTTTCAGAATCTAAACGTTTTAATATACTTCTCTCATAAAGAATTCAAACGAAAAGCACCTCTGTCTACTACGTGGCCTATATGTTGTCGTAGGAGTACGCTGTGTTGTAGTGGTTGTAGTGGTAGTGCTGCTCGTAGTCGTAGTTGTCGTAGCAGCGTGCAGTTTCGCCTCATTCTTGTCCAATAAAGAATTCACCAGACCAGGAAGGTGCGGAGAGATCGCCGGTAGTTCAGCCGGCAAACTATATTGCGTGGGTCCAACGGGAGCTCTAACATCGTTAATGTCACCGGCAGTGATTTCACCGCCGAAACTACCAACGAGACCAGTGTTGGATTGGGAATTCTGTTGACTGTATTGCCCTCCAGTGTTGTATTCCTGTGTCTCCGTCTGCTGAGTCAACTGTTGATTAATTAACGTCAGTTGGCCCGACGGATTCTCTTGACCAATTGTTTCTTCTTTGAAACTAGGTGTAGTAGAATACGAAACTTCTTCGACTTGACTCACTGCAGTTTCCACTTTTGGACTTTGAATGGAAACCTCTGTCGTTTTCGAGTTTTCATCATAGTACTTCTGCTTCTTTGCAGCTGTCCTCTGATCGTCGTAATAGGAAGTACTAACCACAGAAGCTGGCTTATTGTCACCATAAAACTGTCTGAATCTGAATCTGGAGCCAGAGTATCCGGGAGATGGTGATGCTGTATATGTCTGCTCATATTTAGGAGTACTTAATGGTTCTGGAGAGTAACTTATAGTTGTTTGAGGCTCGTACGAAGGAGTAGTGGAATCTAATACACTGTCCAAGCCATCTATGTAAGAGTTAGGTTCTATTATAGGAGTTGGACTAGGGTTTTGATCATCACTGTCTTTTGGATTTGGAGCATTGTCTAAGGTGTTCACTACCACTGATCCTATATGTGGCGCTGGGAAGGGAATTTTGGAATATCCGGGAGGAGGATCGAAGCTGAGTGGTGCCACGAAGAAAGGTAATTTGTCGACCTTCCTCTCCACACGATTATGGTCGATAGACGATAAATAAGGCAGATCAAACTTGGCATAACCTGTTGGTGGATCCAAACTAGTTGGACCCACGAATACTTGAGGGGTATCTGGACCAACTGTGTCCAGAACAGCTATGGTTTTGGCATCCTTTAATATCCTTAATACGTCAGACACTTTAACATTAGCTGTCTTTGAACTGGCACTTCCCATGTATACTGCTAAAGGAGGTTGATTGGGAGATGGCGTTGTAGTCGGTTCTCTGTAATTTTGTTGATCGTGGTAATGAGTCTTCGGTCTTTGCCTGCCTCTAATTTTATTTTTACTTTGTCTAGAAGTTTCTGACAGATGTTGACGATGGAACTGTTGATGTTGATCTCTAATCAAGGGAAGAGCATGAGTTTGAATATCATGGTTCTCTGGTCCAGATACTCTGGCTTCGTTTTCACGCTGTTTGTCAAGGAGCTGTTGTTGCTTTAGAGCCTGCTGGACTTCTAGTTCTTTTTGTCTTTCTAAAGCAGCTAGCCTTTCAGCTTCTTTCTGTCTGGCTGCTTCCTCTGCTCGACGTTTTTCCTCTTTTGCTCGAATCTCTGCTAATCTTCGCCTCTCCAGTTCTTCCAACCGTTGTTTCTCTCTGGCTTCGCGAATTCTTTCAAGTTCTCGTTGTTTGGCTAATTCTTCCAATTTTTCTAACTCCTTTTTCTTCTTTTCTGCCTCACGTTGTCTTTGCAACTCTTGCTCTCTTTGTAGGGCTTCCTGTTGAAGGCGAGCTTTTCTTTCCAGTGCTCGTTGTTCCTCGTTTAGCCTGGCGATCTCCTTCATTCGCTCTTCTTTGAAGAATTGAGCCTTTTCTTCGCGTTCCTGTTGGATTTGTTGTAATATTTGACGGGCAAACGCATCCTGATCATGCAAAGTATCAACACTTGGGCTTTCGTGATGTTGCTGCGGTTGTTGAGGTTGTTGTTGCTGTTGCTGTTGTTGACGGAGGGGATACTGCTTCCGTCCGCGGTTTCTTTTCGGCTGACCTCGTTGCGCCAAGGTTTCGGCTGGCACGTAAACTAATTGCACCTATGAAGAACAAGTATCAAACAAAGGAGTTAAATATGTTTGTCCTTTAATCGAGTGAAAAATAGAACTGTAAAGAATCTTTGTTAATTATTAGGAAATAGAATAAGCTTTGGAAATTTGGGAGTCTGAAAATTTCAATATTTAGAAATTTGGATTAGGTTCGGAAATTTCAAAATAAAACTCAAGACCAACCTCCTCCTCTTCATCTTGGGCACTTTCACCGTGAGGCAGCAAAGAGGCCTGACTCGGTTCCTTTAGCTGTTTCGAGCCTTGTCTTTGATCCTCTTCAATTTGTCCGACATTTCCAATATTTTGCCCTTGTTGTAATAGCTGACCATTCTTGATGTCCTGACCGGATAAATTCGTGAACTCCTGGGGAAGGCTCGTATCCTGTTTCGTTGGCGAGTGAGGCCTAGGTCGTTGGTTGAGAAAGTTTTGCGCTGGGAAAACTGGTGGTAGTGCTTCAGAGGCAGGAAGAGGTGGCACTAGATCTTCCGACGAAAGATCCGCCACCTGCGTACCCTCTAATCCGACTTGATGCAGTTGCTTTCCCTCATCTGTGTTGCTAAAGCCGCTTGGTAGGAAAGTCTGAGACTGGGGAAACAAAGACTTCTGTAAGTTTTAAAAGGAGTTCGTTCGAATTAGCAACAATTCTTTAAAAATAGCAGAATCGAAAACATTAGAATTTGAAATTTAAAAATGGAACTGACCATTTAATCTTTCAGATGTATCTACAAAAATTGATATAAGTTTGCATTAACAGAGATTGAAAAAGATAGGATCAAACATTTAAATTTGTTTGAGGTTTGAAAGTAAAAGTAGATATTTACTCTGCTTAATTTTTAGAACTACTAAATCAGAAAAATTTATATTAATTTATTTGAATTATTTGAGAGATTTTTTGAAGATTACAGAATTGAAGATATTTGCATTTGAAAGTGAAAAATAGAGATGGATATTTAATCCTTTGAACAAATTGACAAAAATTGATCCAAGTTTACTTGAACTTGAATGACAAGAGAATCTTTCAAAATAGTAAAATTGAAGACACACATTATTATGTTTGAAGTTTGAAAGTAAACCCAGATATTAAATCTTCTGACGTTATCCTTCTTTTTTTTAGAATAAATATAGAAAAATTAAAATAAGTCTGTTTGAATTAAGCATCTATCAAATAAATATGTATACAGTCTATTACGTTATACCTGAAGAAGTTGTTGCTGAGCTCTAAGTTGCTGTTGCAGCAGCAACAGCTTCTGTATATTTTCCTGAGTCTTTTGCAATTGAAGTAACTGCTCTTGATACTGTTGCTGAAGTGCTGGCGGCAAGGAGAGCTGCGGAAGTTGAGGTAGCTGCGCGCTTCCGCTTGCCAAGGGTGCCGTAGCTGGGCTATTTTGTTCGAGTTGAGTTTGTGCCGCCCTAGGATTCGCTAACGGTATCCATTCGCTGTTTGACACTTGTCGCGACCATCTTTCGGCTTGCACAACGTCGAATTTTACCGACAGTATCAAACAGGTCGATACCGTTAATGCTAAACACCTCCGCACAATCTGAAATTATAAAATGCAGAGTATAAAGATTTCAAATGCAGATTTGTTTACTTGTACTATTAAAACTATAAGCAAAGCATAGCAATGTAGAATATACTAGAGATATATTAGAATATATTAGAAATACCTAATGTATATTGGAATATATTATATTGTTACACATTGACTGTCCGAATATTTGCTTTGCTAAGTGGCTATCTTTGTCCCCACCAACTTCTGCAGGGAAGCTTTCTTTCAGAACGCAGCTTCAATGTTATACGAATTCTTTGTTGTTTTATTACACTGTCAAAGGATTCGATACAGAATTTGCATTTTATTACTTGTTTTCGTCATTTTTAATGGCAACTAGAGATTATAATAACCAGAATGGCGAATCGTAGAGCTGGACGATCGGAACGACGATTTTATGGTCGGTCGGTAAGGAGGTAGAAAAACGTGACCGCAAGTCTTGATGATCCGCAGAAACGCAAGGAACTGAACCGTCTCATGACAAATACTTAACCACGATTCAATTGGCATAACTATTAACATAACCGCAAAAGGAGATAAAAGAAACATGATAGAAAATACTTTCACGGTGTTAATGGAATTTATATAAACGTCGACTAGGGTAATTTTCCATTTGGAAGAGAAATTTTCCTAATTGATATAAATTAATAATACTTGTAAATACTTGGGAGATCGGTTGGTTTTGTGAATAATGTGTTTGAGATATTGCATGGATTAAATGAATTGTTTCGAGAGAAAGGACGCAGTTTCTCTGGAAAAAGTAAGGCAAATACTAAGTAGGAAATTAATTTCCTTCTTCAATTTTCCCAATAATAACAGTTTTCTTGATTCTTGAAAAAATGAATTCGAAATAAATTCGAAATACATAGGAACACGCGAATTTGAAATATAACCCCAATTTTAAACAGGTTTCGAATATTTGTAAAAATTTGTAATAAAAATTTCTGTTCTTTTTATCGGTTAAAAAAGCGAATTCAAATTTGATTTCAGTTCAGAAATTTCTTTTAACGAAGTATTTTAAAATTTCTGGACATTCCGATATCTTACATGATATCAAGTGAGAACGGAGAAATTTGTTTCTATGAATTTTAATTTCTGTTAACCAATTGCATTTACTAACGCGGATTTTCGAAGTTTCTAGGCGGAAACTATGCGGAGCGCATAGAGAACTTATAATCGGTGAATGTAGTCGTCCTTCCAGCTGCGAACTCGGAAATTTAGAAAAAGTAGCGTGTTACGTTATGCGTCATATGCATTTGTTATCTCAAATCCACTCACACGATCAACTTCATCGAATGTTCTCAAATTCCGATTTCAATCATTTAGATTCGGTTATAGTTGTATAGACATTTCAGTATATAGTAATTATATGATACTTTAATGATATTTCAAACATTTATATTTTTTTTGTGCATTTAAGGTAAAAGTTGCGGGTAAAAAATGACGAAAGAAAAAAAGAGAGAAAGATGCAAAAAGAAAAATAAAAAATATTTTTAAGAAGGTAATTTAATTTACAAATAATATTATATACATTAGCAAATATTATATAATAAAGATGAGTAAAAATAATATTTTTGCAGACAAAATGTGAAAAGTGGCGAGGATTTTAAATTGGCACATAGGATGGAACATAGGATTTACTAGAGTGACAATAGATAAAATATGGTGGTATAATACCTAGACATAGAGTGAAAAGAATTGATTTCCAATTTCGGCAACGTAAGCAGTTTACACGCTTCTGTTTGTCGCATACGATTTGTGAATACAAGATTATCTTATCGTGGTCTCCTTTTGGTGTTTAGCAAACCTAGCTTACGTGGTTCGCATTTTCATATCACAGAATCGTAACTAAACGTAACGTTCACGTAACGTGTTTGTTTTTACGTAAGGAAGTCGATTATTCGATTTCGATTTCTTCGATCTAGATTTTTAATATAGATCTCTATAAATATTATTAAATTTCTCTATAAATCTCTATAAATATTTAATAGATCTCTATAGATATTATTATATATAATTATAAAGTATATATAATACTATTAATATCCATAAGTAATAACACATTGTGAATTAGTCGCGAAAGATGATTCTTGATATTAATTTAGAAATTTACAGGTTTAAAATATAGCGAAGAGAATATAAAGGTGACTAATTACCCTTAGCGTATTCATTAGATGAAAAATTTTTACAGGTTAAATTTTCCATTTATTATTCATTCATAAGTAAGAAGGGTAATTAATCATCCTTGTAAACGCAAGCGATGATCTCAGTGCCTTGGGATGATCTCAGAAACATCCAAAAGAATTTGTTATTCTAACGAAAAAATTATCATCGTCATCACCGTCATTACTGGTATTGCGTGTGAAAATATTTAGAGTGCAACCATAGTTAACGAAGTATGAACACTCACGAAACGGATGATTTCTAATAAATACCTACGCTGACTGAGCTTGCACGATAAATCTTTCACTTGAATTTTCCAAACAGATTTCGCCGTTCGTCCTTTCAATTTGCGATTTAATTACTATTTAATGCATTTTTCTTTAATCACATTAATTTGATTTACTATCTTTTTAATTCTAATATCGAGGCATAAATTGTTTTTTGTTAATTAACTCATAACTAGTTTCCGTTTCAAATAATTTAAAATTACAAATTTCTCTATTTCGAATAATTTGATATTAAATCAATTTTATTTTCAGCAATTTATGAAATACATTAGATTCATTTTCAGACTCATATTCTTCTTTTTCTAATTGGTATGCACTTCTACCAATATATACTTATGGTTTTGTCAATTACAGGTAAAATTGAATTCCGCATTCTGTTATATTTCAAACGCAAACCAATATTTGTTGCACAGATTTGTTTAACAATCAATTCAAATGATGCAGTTTTGCGGATAACAATACGGCTTCCGACTGTGCATTGGCTGTTACACTAGCGCGAAGGTAGATACTACGCCCAGTAGATAGATCTACTTTATTTATTTTATAATATTCATGATATTATAGTTTTATATCTTTTATTCTATTACTTATTTTTAGCTATTCAATTTATCTATAGAAAAGATATCATGTCCAACATGGTGATCAAGAAATTAAAATCGAAGAGGAAATTGAGGTAAAAATCTTTTTCAACGTTCAAATATTACTCCATTGTTTACTACATAATCTTCTACACAATTGCATTACTATTACTATAGGCAGATAATAAGTGATGGAAGAATAGTTTTATTAAATAAAGGCTTATTCAATTTACTCTATAATCATAGAGAGTTCCAAGTTCTGCTTTGCTTAACAATGCTACAATATTGCAGAAGCGTCGTTGCAATTATCCGAAAAGTGGGGAAACACTCTTTGGTATTGTTCCAAGCGTCTTCGTTAGCAATAACAAACTGGTTGTATTCCGTTTCGACAGAACTATTTGTCAAACGCAAACTGAAAACATCGTATAGAACAAGCAGCTACGATGAAACTTCTCAACTTTACTGTACCGAAGCCATCGATTTTCGTTCAAAATTGAAGAGCACATAAATTCTCAGATGATAAACAGTAGATATAAACAGTAGTAGAGATAAATGATAAACAGTATAGTTCTAGCTTCAAAATTGGAACCACAGATATCATATTAAAGCAACATACTTTCAGTAAATATCACAAAAAATATTAATATAGACTGAAGAAAGAAAACATAACAAAATTCAATTCAATTTTCTTTGATAAAAATAATTCTCATATTATATTAATAGCGCAGTAATAATAATAATAGTATTAATGTGTATGTATGTCGTACGTATATGTTGTTAAAATCACGATTAAGAGATCACGGATCTCGATGCCTGTGCGGTACTGAACGAGTTACCGACTTTCCTTCGTTGAAAGAATCTTGCCAAAACGATGCCGCGATCGTACTACTGACATCATTCTGATTACATTATGCTGTACATACGATTTACATCGCGGAAGATCGCGTGCCGGACACGGGCTGTGGTCTTTCTGCTTTCTTCGTCGTTCCCGCAATGGAAACGGGCCCATAGACTGTGAAATCCAATACATACACCGAGTGCAAAATGTGGAATTACAGG
This sequence comes from Bombus vancouverensis nearcticus, assembly GCF_051014615.1. Classification (NCBI taxonomy): domain Eukaryota; kingdom Metazoa; phylum Arthropoda; class Insecta; order Hymenoptera; family Apidae; genus Bombus; species Bombus vancouverensis. Next base: position 10,695,077 of record NC_134911.1, read on the forward strand.
ATGCAATAATGGCCCAGTAATGGCAGAGAACAATAGAAAAGTTTCACATCGATATCTTCTTTCATTTTCTTTCACAAAAGTTGGCTAAAAATTCCTGGGAATTTCGTAAAAATCATTAAACGATTCACATCAGAAAAATGTTCTTCTTAGTTTTGATCAAGTAAATATTGCTTATACATCATATTCAATTTTATTTGTTCACAGTAAAATAATAAAACACAGTTAGTTATAATTAAATCTACTCTGAAACTAACTGAAATAAATAAATCTAGTATTTAGAGGATAAAAATAATAAATAAAACATAAAAATCTAGCATATTTGCAAGAAGTACAAAAATATTATTAAATATAAAGTTTCATGATATATAATCTTAAGCGAGCAATATTTAAATAACAGTGCTGAAGTAAAAGAACATTATTCAAGTAGCTAATTTTCATTCCTACTGTATATACGGACGTTCGTAATTCACAATCGACTCACATTGCGTCACAGTATTATGCGAATCGGATTCCCGTGACGGCTTTCTGATCAAAATTTCGGTCACCGTGCAGCGAACGTCGTAAAATCGGTGCGGCCTCGTGTTACGCAAGCCTTAAGGCAGTTTCTTATGAGCTGTTTCGAAGGAACAGGCCACTAGACGCTTGGCGGAACTCTCGCACTGATTTATTTATTATCAGCGAGTTCTTTTTCTTGCAGCAGAAAGAGCGCTTTAAATATCGTTTGAGAGGAAAACTTTTCCTCGCTCTGAGAAAGGTATTATTTGAATCGAGAAGCTTTGTCGTGTTCACATGAAAAAAAGGAAAGGTAAAGAAAGGTAGAACGCTACTAAAGCGCATTTTGTTGTGGAATTGATGACAGGTGAATATGAAGGATACAGTTCATCAATCCTTGTATTTACATTGTGTTCATGAATTATTAAATCTGAATTGATGGACTGAATTTTATTACGGACTCCGCAACCGTGTTGATGCATATTTCGATATCAGAACATCGATCACGTAGTATGTATTATCTTTTGTCAGTTTATGTATAATGATTTTCACACAGAAAATTCATAATTTAATAGCATCAAATTTTTATAGATTTCACTTGTGAGACGAATTATAATAAATAATTTAAATACTCTGCATTAACTAATTTCGATGCACATAGTCCTATGCAGATTTAATTTATTAATGTTTCTAGAAATCATAACCAGATCAAGATCTCTTATCTGCTCCTCTTGTGCAACATTTACGACCACAAATTATCCCCACCACTTTTTCGATCACTTGATTTCAAGCTGTGGCCATTTATGGGAATGGTATTATACATATGTATTACTTTATTACATTCAATGTAATATTACTTGAGCTTTAACTGAAAGGTTTAGGTTCAACAAAAGATATACCGAATCAAATCTCAATCATTCATGTTCAATCTAGTACAAAGATAATTATTATATACATACACATATACATACATCGAGTACGCGTATACCAGGTCTATTCTTAACTAGACATGTCCAAATTATATTCTTTTTTTTTGGAAACGAGACCTTAAACGATTATTCTCACGTTTAGAATAACCTCCTGTTGATTATTTACTCACATTTAGTTGATAATTAGCCAGATTTTCATACGCTGAAGAAATTATGAAATTTGATTTTCTCGAAAACGAAGCCACAAACGAAAAAGGTTTGTTCTATATTTTCGACTTATTTTTCATATACTCACTCAATACTAAGACAACCTGTATATCTTCTATATTCTCATGAAAGATGCGTACACGATGTACGTATCGACTATTACGACAACTCAGCTATTAATTTTAAACAAGTTTTCAATAATGAACTTCACGATCTACATAGTTTGTGCCGCCTATTTCTCTTTTTCAAACACCTAACGTGCATCGGCACGCTTTCGTGGCTCCCTCTGACGAGAAATCGATCTGCCGGATCCCCAATTAAAAAAAGCTCTTCCTTTCACTATCAAAGAAAGTCAATACACGCATAGAAGATCCTCCTACCGACGATCTTTCCCTCGATTCATACGGGCGTTCCCTGTAATTCTCTCGTTAGCCGATTGGACGACTTTCTCCTTTCTTCTGTCAGAATTTTCCGAGGTGCACCTTTAACACGGCCGAGAAGTTGGCTGATACGTATCTGATCTCCTATGTGTCTTGAAACTTTACAAACTTCCTTTTCTTTTTTCGCTATTACACATAACCTTTTTCGAAAAATTTCAATGCTATGGAGATGCTGAAAAGGTTATGTTTATGTAGTCATCGCTCATTATAGTTATTTCTTTATTAGTTTTCTTATGTATATTACGTTTCGTTAGCATCATATAGGAGAAACTTACTATTATTAATTTTCTCATCATTGTTATACTAAAAATGAGATAACTATATCTATTTCAGTCTTAAGTTTTAGGTTTCTTGTCCTGATATTACGTAACAGAATAGCATTGAAAATTTTACTTACAGCAAATATAACTATCCATTTCTCTCGATAGAATGAAAAAATCTATTTACTCATAGCTTTTTTCTCTCGGAAGCAACCTAAGATATACCATAAGATGTAAGATCAAACCAAGAGATTACCAATCGACGAGGTCAGACACAAACGCTGCAGTTGGAAACGAGGTCGTGCCACCTTTCTCTCATTTGGAGAGAAGTGGCCGCTTCTGCGAAGGCGCGGTCGATGGATTGATCTCGAAGAGAGCACATAAGGAACACAGCTTCTTTTCCCACGAAATGTATTAAGAAAGGGAGCAAACCTAAGTTTGTTTAAAGATTAAGTATTAAATTTTAATTGTTAATGGAATCAATCACTTCATGTAGAGTAAGAATTAAGTTTATAAACATAAATCTTAGTACTGTTTATATTCTGTCATTTCATGAAAAATTTTGATAATAATAATTTGTATACTATATATTATACTTCTATTATACTTCAATATTATTGCACTTCAGATGATCACAACTGAGACGCGACTACTCTAGAAGTTATGATACTGATTAGCCATTTGTCTTTATAATTTACAATTTGATTTATGTCGATGAGAGAATGATAAAGGAAACAAAACTTTGAGAAGAATAGCCTGAAACCTTTCTATGGATATGAATTATACATTAACGGGTACTTATTCTCTATTGAGAACTATATGCGACTGTAGTATCAGCGCATTAACTGATACTACTACTTAAATACTTGATGATGAAATCACAGTATACTTTGGATTATGATACACATGAATAATATGGTCTTTATTGCAAAGATTACAGTTTAGAATACCAATTTGCCTAGGGTAAATAATTTTTCCGTATATAAAGTAAATAAAAAGGTATCTGTTTTTTTTTAATATAATTATATATAAAAACAGCTTTCATCTTTTTTTTATTAAAAGTACACGCGAATATCGTACTTCAGATTCAATATATTTTTTACAGATATACTAATTTGACGATTGAATAAGTAATTAAAACATATAAGGACTCATGATAAAACAGTTAGAATCGATAACAGTAGATACAAATACTCTCGCATTTTTTCCATTTTCTCCTCAATTGTAAGTATACGACACAACAGTTAATGCGACGTATATAATCAGATTCGCAGGTACGCAACTTTATGTAAGTTCCTATTTTTAATGTATTCTGAATGTGTTTGTTTTTTAGATCTTCTCACAAAGAAAATCTTTTTATGCAAGTATAATAAAGGTGAGCTATTATAAAATATTTGTTCATAAAACATTATAAGAGAGAATCCAAACATGAGAGAGGTTAGGAAACACCGAAATAGGACGATTTTGTTTCTAGTGCATAGTATTCTGTCATCTTACACATAATCAATCTTCATTTTTATGGAAGCAAACTATGAAAGCAAATAACGATATGAAAGGACGGCCAAGCTATGGAAAATTAAACAGCTTGAGTCTTTAGCACCTTCTAGACAGCCTCGATATTCTTTGAGGCAGTATTCATGAGGTAGACATTAGACAAAGAACTGTCTCTTATTCGGATACTGCCAAAAGCCACATCTCTGTTTACATCTGAGTGGACTGAAGATGAGGAGAAAATCACGAGAATGCTTCTTTAACGGTGGAAGAGGATCGTCGAGTGAACCTCTCCCAAATAAGAGGAAGAAGTACTAGTTGTTAACCGTTCTCGCACGTTTCTTTTTCGTTCGCCGTGTAAGTTGACTTTGAAAAAGAAGAAAGGTTGTCCAACAAATGTAGCTTTTTATACTTTAGAATATATTATAATTTGTTGTATGCATCGTTTGTATTTAAAGATGGGCATATTAAAATTGAATTTTAGAAATTTAGTATTGTCACATCTTACTAAACTACAGATATTTACGAGAAAATTAAAAATGTAGAAATCCACAGAATTCATATAATCTGTACATAAAAATACTCGTATACAAAATATGCAGTGTGTAGTATTCATCATAGTATTTGGTGAATGAAACACATCCCTCTTTAGACTCCACATATTTCATTGTGTTTATGAAAATATAAATTTGGATAAGTACATGTTATAATTTGGATAAGTATATGCAATTTTTTATAACATATATATATTTATTCTTTATATATTTTATTTTCCTATTTGTATATTTATTTCTGATATATCTATTTGCTTTTTGACAATGCTACCTAACTTAATCTCACTTTTAATATAAGAAATATGTCAAATCATTGTCATACGTCACATTCACAAATTTGCGAATCATATCCAAAATGTACATTTTTAAACATACATGCCCAGATTTATGTAAATAGTGTAAGAATGTTGTATACAAGTTTTCATCTTAAAGAGATAGATGGCTAAATAAATGGAAATGGAAGGCATCATGAGATGGATAAATAGATAAATGGAATGGCATCAAGCTTAATATGCTTGAATTTCATGGAAAATTTTCAATTTGGAATGTGAACACCGGTCGAATGCAGAAGGTGATTTACCGAATGGTCCAAAGTTCACGATTCCCGTAAATCTAAGCTTTCTCTGGCTCCGTAGCAAGTTCCTCTATCTATACCCAGCACATATCCTACTTTTGGTATGCTTCCCAGTTCATCAGAGTATTCGGTGCTGGCTAGCTGCAGAAAGTGGTACTTAAGGCTTGTGCACAACCATAAAGTTCGCCAAAGAACCCATCATTAAAACCATTAAGACTATCAGAGCAACAATTTCCTCTACTTGCACTTCATGTTACAAACCTTTCGAATCTTAAGCCACATCTCTACTGGAGCAACAACGAGGATCTTTTTATTGCTAGTCCATGTTTCTTGAAAAAGTGGCCACTGTTGCCTGTAACGGCAGAAACAAATGCTCCTTCAGTATACATATACGTGTTATATACGTGTTAGCAACAAATAGCCTTGAAACCGAACCAAAACCCAAATGTTTCTCAGATTATGTTGCTTCAGTGTGGACAAAATATTCCTATAAATTGCTGTTTGTTGGAAATGTCTTGGAATATGCAGCAGTTAGACAAAAGGTTGTTGCTTCAGTAAAGACAACGTTATAGGGAGAGTAAAATATGATACCAAAGTTTGGTCACCTATTTCTGAAGCACCTTGTATAAAAGATCAATCTATTTCATTTTTATGAAATCTATCTTCCTTTCTAAAGTTCATGTTGGACACTTTTAAATCAAAAGGCTTTGTCAGGCGATTAAAGAAATCGCACGCGATCAAATGATGGAGAAAACATGCCGGAATGGTCGCCAGTCAACGTTCATTCGTTCCAAATGAACAGCAGCGTGATAACACGCCAGTCAACTCGATCCTCCGGTCGGTCAGATACGAAACGACACGTGACCAGCCGAATGGTTACCCGTGCTGTAACCCGATCGAGGAAACGACACGCGAAAATACCACACTGACGTCCTTCGCAGTTTCACGCTCTACTTCTACGTATCCCTGTGCAACCGTTCGACCTGTCCCTCTCGCGAGACTTTCGTTTCGAGAGTGTGTCCTACCGAGGAAAGACTCGTTGCCACTATAATTGCCTGGATTAAGACCTATTAGTTGTCTGTCAGTTTCATTTTTATCACTGGAAACGGATGAAAATTTCAATAATCGGTAGAAGTGAGGTTATTTTCGAAGTAGATGCATGTTTTCCTTCAATAAGAAATTTTAGAAGTTAGAAACGTTCAAGTTGTTCTATGAAGCTTTTGGGTTAACATCATGTTGTGATCAGAAGAGTTTTAATCAGTCGTTGATCATAATGAATGTGTGATAATTAAATAATTCTTCTTTTGTTTCATGATTTTTAATTAAGGTAGTGAACCGAACGTTGAAATTTTGTATTAATAAGTGTTTGATATATAATATAGTCGATAGTCGAGATTAGGTTATTGATAGGTTTCTGTTTCATGATAATCAAGATGGCTGTCGTTTTGGAGATAAAGTTTTACATTTAGAGAGGTTAATGAGCATCTATCGATCACAAATTCATACATTTTGAGAATGAAACAATAAATTACGAAAAGGAAGCGGAAATACAATATATTGTATCTAACAATTCAGACAATTATGTTAAGTACAATTTTTAAATTCCATTAAAATAACAAAAAATGATCCTCAAAAGCTACATACATCAAAACTTTCATAGAAGCATACTTTCTTTTTCCTTGTAACCTTTACTTTACGCAACAAACGTTTACACACATAACACGTATACAATAAAAAAATAAGTTATACGAAACAATATATCGTTCCCATCACACGATGTAACCTGCGATTATCAATAACTTATGTCATCACAAACTTATCTATTATACCATAATACTGTTTATTCTCTTTAATACAACAATTATGTAAGACTTAAAATACAAAGGTTGGAACATTATCACAAAGACTTTCACGATAATTTCACAAAGGAACAATCGACAGAAAAAGATACAATCCGGACGATCAAACTTCCTTTCTCACCCCCCTCCCCATCCGAAGCAGGCCCGATTCCCGTGTCCTTTTCGATGTCTTGTCCGTTCTACTTAACGTATTCATCGAGTGGACTTTCTTCTTTTTCATGTATACTTTCACCTTCAAACTTTTTCGACATCGGACCACTTCTGATCTCACATACATTTCTTTGTCAATATGGAGCTACTGAATTTTTTCATGAAGTTATCGTACTAGTATAACCCTAGGCTTTGTTATAATCAATAAGAATCAAACAATTGCTACGAAGTATACTAATTATATTTTGTTATTAGTGATAATGTACAATTGTGATAATACTAATACCATTGATAGATATATCTAGTCACCTAATTTACGAAGAGTACTGTATTTTATGAATATTATTACAACCAGCAATAAATTTAACTAGTATATAGGAAATATACAGGACTTTTACAGTTTTTAGATGCGAAAATTTTTGTATCTGCAGCAACTATTTTAAAAAAGCGAAACATTCTAGAATTAAATTAATCTTTCAACGATAATAGTAATTGAAATATGAAACAGCTAATTATCTAATATTCCAATACCTGTGCGTTTATAGTCTGGAGTCTAGATAATTTAGTTAACAGAGTGCGTAGTTTACCAACAAGCGAAAGGTCTAAGTTCTGGTGCCGCATATATATTTCTGCGTATAAAACATAACAGCCACCTTGAAAATGTTACCAATAATTCAATATCATACAAGTAGTATCAAAATGGAAAAGCGAAAAATGTATGAACACAATCCAATATTGAAAAATAAGCTCAAAAGCAATGATCGATCTTACGCATCGTAGTAAAGTTTAATTAAAAAAAAAATCCTTCACATTCGAAAATAAATTAAAAAAATATCAACCTCACGATGTATAAGTCCGAATTACATTTCGTCACTATAACGACCATTCGTAAGGCAAATGTAAAGCCGTTGTTTCCAAACGAAATGCATTAGAGCACTTCCTGGAAAGCAACGTTTTGATGTATTCCAACGAGGAGAAAGGAAGCTAAATTGTCCATAGAACGTGGACGGTTCTAAAAGGCGTTGAAATGAATCCTAGTCGTCGAGCCCTTTTAAGGTTATGACTTATTACTCTGTTAATTTGGCCGTTTCTGCAAGAGAAAAATGAAATTGGCTTGTACTATTAGAATCATAAGCAAAAAACAGCAATATAAAAAATATTAACGTCCTTATAGTGCTCACCAAAATTTTGTTTATATTCTGTTGCTTGCCCACCTGAGAGTTATAATATTCTTATTCTTCAGACAAATTAAAGAAACAATTTGTTTCATGTAAGAAGGTAAGGAGACTCTAAACCTTTGAACGGGAGTGTAGATATTGTAATAAGTGTTGAGCTTACGCAATATAGATCGCGTATACGGCGTCGTAATTACGACGAATTCATCGAGTGGACTTTCAACAAAGGAGCGACGAGAGAAAACTGAAGAGGGATTCCTGTGGATCTTCTTATCGAAGCCGCAAATCTTCATTGTCTATTAAGCCTCTCCGTTCTATGTTAGATTCTAATCTTCCTATTTTCAAGCTAACGTGCCTGTTTCCCCTCCCGCGTGTCTTTCTGTTTCATAGCAGAGACTGCCAATTTCTGGTTGCTCAATGGAAATCGTATCTTCCTAAAGATCGTGTTTGGTTAATGATGAACAAATGATGATCTTGAGATTATCGATCACTATCTTTAAGTTTAAAATATTTTTAACCTGTTACCTCTTGGACATACTAGTGTCTTCATCTTAGAATATCCTATTTTTGTTACTTCTTAGGTTAAGTGTTATTAAAAATAGATTATATCATTATTTATATTCGTTAACCTATAATTCTATGACTATAGGAGTTTCTGTTTATATTAGTGATTAATAGTATATAGAGATATATAATAGTAGATTGTAGTAAATAATATATAATAGTAGATAGTAGTAATAATATGTAGAGATATAGAATAGTATGTCGAGAGTATAGTGATGTATTAGAAGAAGTATTAAAAATCATTTTCCCATAAGTAGTATTCTGAATTTTTCATACGTATCCATTAATTAAAACTCGATTAAGGACACTAGAGTACACTAACACTACAAAAATATTGAAACTATTGAAACATAAAAAAGTTGCATAAACTTTTCTGAACTTACAGATCTTAATAATAGATATTAATAATAAGGTTTATGACCCAGAAAATGAAGTGAAGATTAATTGCTGTAAACTTCAAAGAATTAATATTAGATTAAAGTTATGAGACAAATAGAGCCTATTGCGTAGAAGAATAATCAATATATAATCATATATAAATTTTCGACATAATAAAATACAAATATATCAAAAAATGATTACCAACGTTGAACGATTATTATAAAAAAGAAGAAAGAAGAAATAAAATTAAATTATCACGAAGATTTTTCCGTTCGTTTGTGTTTCCTGTATCAACGTAATTAACACGACCACGATGCAGCGAGGCGAGACTTCGTCCTTAAGGATGCGTTTACATCAAAGAACGTGAACACTGAACACGTCTTGTGACAAAGCAATTAGTAACAGAATGCTACTTGCGAACGCTACTAACAGTACACTAAAATTCCCTGATTCCTCCTTTTCCGTCTTCACCATTTGTTCTGTAGCTAACGAGAGTTTCCTCTCTTCGAGGTTTCTGCCCCTGCTGGAATCACTTTGAAACAGGAGTCTGCATTCTGCCTAGTCTAGACTATTCTTTTCCTTGAAACCTTATTCTTTTTGCTGATTTTTACTTTATTTGAACTAGACTTACGCTTTTAGCTGAACTAAGTACATGTAGCGTAAATTATATTTATTGGTTGAGCTTATGTTGTTATGATAATTTTTAAAAATAAAAGTATTGCGAATATTGTATAATTTTCTTACTTTATAATTTGAACTGAAGAGTTGCAAGGAAAAGTAAAATGTTGTATAAATTAGAAAAATTTGTTTAGGGGATTTACAAGAAGTAGAATTAAGAAAACACGACAAAAGGGAATTAATTACTGAAAAATGGAAATGAGGAGATCTATCTAGCTGCTCAAGCTAGTACTTAAAAGATTTTTATCAGTTTGAAATACGAATGTCAATTTTATTACCATCAATACCAATTTTAAACAGACAATATAAAATATGCTCAAATATATAATTGCAATAAAAATATTATATATTTTCAATTGATATCAGTGAAATCAAATCAATATGATCTCTCTTACAAAAGAATTTCTCTTTCTGCTGAAGAAAATGCCCATCAGGGAAGGGATAGAAACTTTGGCAACGATCCAATTTTCTAACAGAGTAAAACAAAAAAGAAAGAGAGGAAAAAAGAGAAAGAAGCATAGCAGCACGATCGAAGGAGGAAGACGGTCGGTGACCTCCTGAATTGCGACATAAGGAGCGAAGCTGTTCACACACTGACCCCCATTTCCTTCCCGCCGGCGCGGCGAATAGCATAGCACCAGCTTTGATTTTGCCTACTACTCGATCCCGTATTTCGCTCTTTTTCTTCATTCGGATTTCAAGGAAAACTTGTTTTTTCTTTCAATCATGGAAAACATCTGTTCCCTTTTAGGGAAAACTGTGACTTGCTTTTTCCATTTGAATCTTTTACGCAATTTTTTTTACCTATTCCAAGTATTTGATGCGCTACGTATTTCATAATTAGTGGATCTTTAAAGTAACAGAAGAACACTAGAGAAAATTTGTATGTCTGACAATTTTTTTTAGATTATAATTTAATTATTATTGAAGATGAGTAAATGTCACCAAAATGAAGTTAAGTAGATTGTATGTTTAAACTGTTATACTAGTAAGCATAAATAAGAAAGTAAATTGATTTTGAAGCGTCACTAATTGATGATAATTCGCCTACATTTCATATTAGTGTAGGTGGATTAGCAATAAAGAGGAATGCGACTTTCCACTATTTAGTTCTTTTATTCTATACACGCATATGCGTAAGCCAATGCACGATCTACTAATACCTTTTGCAATAGAAAGTATACCTACAACCGGAATCGACAGGCAATATCCGGGAAATTGCTAAATATTTATGTATACAATGCAAACTTGTCCTTCAGCTTATCTCTTCGAAATTAGACCTCTGAATCCTGACAATTTAAAAAAGAAAGAAAATAAATCGATTCTAAGTCAAAAAAGGAAATGAAAATTAATTTCAGTTTCCTGACTCAAGTTACATATTCATCGAAACTTGATATATATTTCATAGATTAAATTTAGCGAATATAGACAAGCTAAACCAATTAATGCTAAACGGTATACCTAATCATACTAACTTATCTAAATTAAAAAAAGACAAATTTAGTATGGTTTTTCGAACTATCATTAAGTTAGACAAAAAATGTAGCCTTATATGCCTATCTCAATAGTGTGTACTATCAAAGAAAATTTTTTTTAAGAAATTGTATAAATCTGTACAAAAAACCATATAAGAGACTTATAAAAAGATTATATTAAAATTCATAAGTATCCCTTCTTCTCAACTTCAATCCATTCCATTTCAAACTTAGTTCCAAAACAAACAAAAAAAGGACCAAGAAGAAGTAAAGAATAAACAAGAAGTGTAAGAGAAAAAAATGAAAAGAATGCATTCAAAATTTCTTCAATTCTTGAACACAACATTACCCTAATCGTAATAATTACTCACCATGGTGCAGGGTGATCGTAGTCCCAGCGAACGACCAAGACACAAATGCAGACTCGAGGACTTCCGCCTCGGAACGATAAGCTCGCGCTAAACTCGACTACGTTTCGCTTGTTACTGTTCGTCTCGGTTGCACTCTCTCACAACGCACCACGATCGAGCCATGTCCCTCGTACCCCTTCTTCTCTTCACCACTCTCTTCTTCTCTTTCCTCTTCCTCAATTCTAATAATTTTTCTTTTTTCCAAAAGGGCGTTCACCGAAGATTCGAACTGCGTTTACACACCGAATATTAATATAAGTTTCTTAAAATTGTTAAACTCTCGTGTACAGGCTTAAGATCGCGGACAGTTTGAAGGGGCTCACCCGGAATGGACAGCCTATATAAATATCCCCTCCAGGGGACGAGAAGACTCGGTGCAAACGAGTGATCCAGGAGAAAGCCTCTCATTCGATTGGCCCCACGAACCGGTATAACCGAGACAATTCCAGGTATCTCTTTCCACCGAGCGATACAGAGTTGTCCGCCACGCATCCTTCTCTCGTTCCATTACTGCTCTGAAAGCGACGCATTTTTGTTAGAGAAATTCAACGAACCATTGGTGAGAGCACTCGAAGTCTTCTCTGTTTCGAGATCAATGGGTGATCAATTGGATATTTTTGCAATACATTTAAAAAATTTGTTTCTTCATACAGCAGATGTCTATAACTTGTTGTTACGCTATTAAACAACTAATGATAAAAATTGATTATAAACATTGACGTAAGGGTCTCATCACGCGCGAGGAATGCATACAGCCCTGGATACGGTTAGATCAACTGATTATTCTACATACCTTTTTATTTTATAACTTCCATTATATCCATTTTAGACTAGTTTATGTAAAAAGTATGGAGTATGATGAATTCAGGTTGGATGATTATGTGGAGTAGTAGAATTTCTTTTGTTTTGGATCTCTGGAATATAAGTTATTAATATTTCTTTGTTTAGATATTAAGGAGGTTATAGTATGTGATAAATTAAGATTGATGGTATAAAGTATAGAATACTGAAGAACCTTGTCTTAGATCTGTGGATAGTGGAGAGCAATCTGTTAAAGTTTCTTTAAAGGATGTAGTGTTCAATAAATAAAAGTTAATCATTTGAACTTTGGAGTACCTTTATTTCAAATCTGCAAATGATGCATTTTTGATGAACAGTTGATGATTTGTTTTTGTGAAATTTTATAGATCTTGTTAGTTTCTTGGTAACCTTTAATTCAAGTATTATGAAACTGTTTACTACCAGATATGACCAAAATTTACTATTGGTAAGATTTTATGAACTTTATTACTAACTTGCCACATGATTAATATAATAAACTCAGCTTTAAAGAAGAATGAAAAATTGGTAGAAATATATATTACATTTATTATTTAATCTTCTTCATAATTATACTCTAAAAAACCAAACAAATATTAAACCACTGTAAAAAAAGAAATGATTTCATCATTTAAAATTTATATAATATTATTTCATTTTATACCAACCAAGGCTTTTAACAATAGCATACAAACCTTTGTACTGTACCTAAATCTTAAAAATATGCTATCTATCATTTCCCAAAAGAGGAAAGCAGAGAACTAAAGAAATCCTCTTTAAAGAAGTTAAGTCCTCAAATATATCTTCGAGAAGAGCGCTGGAAGGCTACTATAGTGGTTCGTCTTTACGCAATCGTTTTGCAGATTATTTGCAGACAGAAAGCAAGTCAGCCATTCTGCTCGTCGAACTCGATTTGTGCACGAATTCGACGCAAGCAACGCGATGTATCGATCACACGTTGCGATCTAATGGGTCACGAAACACTATCGAACTATAAATACTTAGCTATAATCGATATCAATTGATGTGCTCGTCGATCAGGAAGATTTAATCGAAACTCACAGTGGCCGCTGGTTTGGCGATTCCTCTATACATTCGAAAGCAAAAACGAAACATCAGTGAAAGTATATATGTACATGTTGCTAAATGTTGTTAATTAACAGTATTATGGCTGTTACTAACATAGTTATATTTATAAATACATATACGAATGGCTATTTCTGGATCTTTTCATTTCATATTCATATTTTGTAAAATATTTATAGTAATAATACAATATAGTACACGTATAACTCGTTATATTATTTAGTAGGTAAAACAATCTTCTACTTACAGTGGCTATAAAAAGTATTTATTATAGTATTTACATTGTATATATGTAGCAGTACTTACGCTCTGTTATAAAATACATATATATCTATTAATAATATAAAGCTCTGAAAATAAATGACAAAAAAGTGTTGAAAATGTGGTTAACATGGTCGTTTAATTACAGGGAAAGCTATTAAACTTTAAACTACAGAGAGAAGCACTCATACGATCCTAGTAATAATTCGACGTGGTTAAATACCAATCAGGAAAATTTAGCAACGACCGGTTTATCGGATCGTTCTAAACGTAGAACTGTTCTTCGAACTTCTAGAGCAGAAAAGAAAATTGCCTGTATATACCGGTGCGTAGAAGCATTGCTAGTTAAGCATCTTTAATGTAAACTTTACAAACAACATTTTATTAATGTCTAATTATGCGCGAAAACATCTTTCGAACTGCAATAAAATCCTAATTGTTTTCTAATCTTACACATTTTCTTCCATATTTGCCGTACAGATATTACAGAAACTATTTTGGTTACCTACTTTCTACATAGACTTAACCTTTCATACGTTTCTGCATACTAATCATTCATACTAAAAGATCCCAAATATAGAAGAATATTTTTTTCAACTTCCTACATGGTTTCCTAAAAATGAAAAAGTATTGCTAGTATAGAATCATTAAAACACAATTCTATTACGAAGCTATTAATACATTAGTATAATTCCTCTAATATATTGAGTTGACAACTAAAGTACCAATACAAGTTTTATTTCTTTATAGAGAAACCGTAATAACATATAAAAGTACCATATAAAAGTGTTTTTCTATAAAAAAATGCTTCCTAGGAAACTGTTCTAATACATTCCTAATATAGAAAAGTAATACAATTCTAATCAAATTCTAAAATCATCATTCTAAAATTAGATTTAGATTTATTATAACTTTAGCAATATAAATTACTTGAAATTCCGTTTCCACTTCTAATCATCCTCTATACACTATACTAACCAAAATTTATATTAAAGCTAACTACTAAATGTTACTTATTCCTAACCTCCCAAATTTCACTAGGTTGCGAGCAAATTTCAAGCGCCTTTTCCAAACGCGAAATATTCACGTCAGCTTGAACGAAACAGGATCGAGAGAAGTGAGAGGCGGCGTGCTTATAGTATGTATATGGTGGCGCGATCTTATGCAATCTCATGATAGGAATCATGGGTCAGTCACTTGGTCGGCTCATGGTGCTTCCATGCGTTATGATTCTCCAGCCAGGAAGAAAAACTGTCGTACGGCAGATAGTTTTTATCGAAGACATAGGTATGCCCTAATAACAGCTCGCAATTCTTTGAGTAGAACTTAATGAAAAGATATTAATAGAAGCGTTATATAACGGTATAACATCGTCTACTACAACTACCGCATTATTATAGTTAGTAGAATATCATTGTTAAGTGTATGACTTTTCCCGTTTTGCCAGAAAACTAGCGTTTACGGATTCCACTATTGGCATAAATGATACATAATGGTAATAGTACAGTACATGATTGCTGATGGAAGAAAGATGATGGCAGTTGGAATTATAGAAATTAGAGTATGGCATATATTGCATGGATGAATATGGAATATGATTTGAAGAGGTTAAGATAACGAGAATGCGGGTGATTAGATCTGATGTTGATTAGTTAGTAAATTATATGATACAGAAAGTGTATATAGTCTAAATAGGTTACTCTGTTATAATAATTCATATTACATACATATACATATGTATGTATGTATCCTTTTATTCTTATCATATCAAGGGATTAGATTTGATGTTGGTTGTTCAATTATTAAATTGAAATTGATATGATACGAATAGAGAAACGTATAGTAAATGTTTAATAAATTTCATCTATGGATTTTTTCAAAGTTTATTGATGTAAACGTTCGCCTTTTGTTGAAATATGTATACGTTCTTCTGGTGTCCTGTGTACTTAGCTCAGAGTATTCAAGCAAAGTAATCTAATTACTGTATACATATTCTCTTTATCATATAAAAAGAAATAAAATATCTTAACTTTTTTGTGTTTTTTAAGAGGTTAGATTTAAATACATGAAAGACTCATTCTTCACAGAGGGAAAAAAGTCCTATTCCAATTTTAGAAAGTAACACAGAGTAAGATTTTGTGCTCGAAAGTTATAAAGTATTGATTATCGATTGAATGGCGATTGAATTTTTCTTTATTTTTCCGCTTAGGACGATTTTCTTCAACTTGATTGAACTTTTAATAGAACAATCAGATATTAGAATGTATTACAATGATAAGATTCAAAAGTTAAGAGAACTGACATATTAATCAAATTATCACGGAATGTAGATTTGTAGATCTGAATGTAAATTTTGTGAGACGATTGTTGACTATATGGAGTTAGAGAATAGAAAGTGAATGTATTGATGAATAATGCTTCTATAGTAACTACCAGTGAGATTGATGTAAAATCGAATAACTAGAATTGCTGCTCAGCGAACGTCCTTGAAATTCATCCTCTCACTCCTACTTCTATAGAAAATTACATTCCTAACCTTCTCCATCAAACAAGCGTCATCTTAAACATATCAAGTTAAAATTTATGGTAAGCCAATCATTATAATTCCAATACTAAAAAAATTAACTCCAGCTAACTTCCAAGATTATTTCTATTGTATATCCTCGAAAAGTTTTGTCAGATATAAAAAAGAGGTAATAAATATTCTTTTAGAACTACAGAATGATGCAGAAGTTCCATATATGTTTCATGATGCCCATAAAATTTTATCACAATTTTTCTCTTGTTACTTTCAATAGTCTCTTTTGAATAAAAGAAAATATATTAAAAATTATATACTTATAAAAAAGAAAAATCGTGATAAGAACTGCGTTACTTTTGCATTACCTTATACATCAAATATAATTTTCATCAAATTGAAATTGATAATCTACCCTTGAAAATTCCCTCTTATTAAAATATTCGAGATTAATTACTAATTGCAGTCTTATCGCAGTGTTACCAACCTATGTAACGCACGTTACAGATTACAAAATGTACGAGACAATGCAGAGAATGACATGTTATCTGGAGTTATTCAATAGAGAGGGCAGGTGTCTTCTACTGGTCGAACCGCTCAAGTACATGGGAGTAGAATGGTTATGGGTGCTGTGTAATCATCAGCTCGCCGTGTATCCGGGCATTGAATTCGAGGATTCTCCCCGACCTCTTCAGATCCCCTCCTCATTGTACGCTGCTTTGGTTACTTGTCTTTCGCAAGATGAATGGCCAGGACCGTGTACATCCAATCACCAGGGAGAAACGATCAAACCTGTAATCGATTCTGTAGAGATAACACTTGATTTTGTAATCCTTTATTACGAGATAATTTTGTTTATTACATAAAGCTAGGTATCTAGGAAATTTCGGAGAATTAGTAATTCTGTGAAATTAATAGCTGATTTTTTAATTTTTACTACATGATATTTTTCTTTTTTATCATAGAAAAACTGGATGTCAATGAAACTTTAGAAATTTGAGTGATTGAAAATTTATTGATTTTGGAGAATTTAAGATCACAAAAGTAACAATTGATTTATCTTACAAATTGCCTTTATATTATAAAAGTAGGATACTTAAAAAATTCTTTAAATTTATGGCAATTTACAAATAAGATCGGTTTATGTTAGCATAAAATATCGATCTATAATATGGTTATAGCAGGTCAATTTACATACTTCTTTATTAAGGAGATCAATAAAATGGGGGATTTACGAGAGTTTTGAAACAAGGCATCGATAGCTACCTTGGTCCGTGATGTGGGACAGAACAGGAAGAAACGACAATGACATCTATAGATGTGACGCCAATTCGTTTCTTGGCAATGTACAGAAACACATAATCTTGATTGTATCTAGTCTTTATAGCCGTTTGGTATAAACTCATTCCCATTTTATTGCATTTATGTCCTTACTATTGATTTGAAAATCAATCTTTTTCTTTATTTTAATAATTCTCTATATATACAAATAATTTCTATAATCTTAAATAAATGAAGAAATAATTATACAAATAGCTGAGAGTTCCTAAGGTTTTTGATGGCATATTCATGCGTAGGAAATCATTTGGTTTACATGTACAGACATTGAAACACAAGTACTTACGTATGTATATACGAGACACAGCAAGTACACGTACCTAATCGGATTTTTCTGCGTGGTACCGGTGAAAGGGAAAAGATACCGGCGCGGTGCGGTAGTCTGGCAGGCCTAGATACCCAAGATCTGTCTGTCCTCTCATTTATATTCAGCAAAGTTCACGTTATTTTAAGATTTTCATCTTCCAT
The DNA here is from genome assembly GCF_051014615.1 of Bombus vancouverensis nearcticus. NCBI lineage: Eukaryota > Metazoa > Arthropoda > Insecta > Hymenoptera > Apidae > Bombus > Bombus vancouverensis. The sequence continues at coordinate 10,713,206 of NC_134911.1, forward strand.
AGAATGTTTGCTTTCCTTCTCATTTTGTTTATTTGTAGGTTACTACCATGGTACTATATGTTGTAGCAAATTGTAATATATCAATGAAGAGAAAGCTATAGTTATTCTTTGTTTATCTGTAATGGAGATCAAGGTACGTAGTTACAAGTGTTTACCAATTTATAAGGCATAGATTACTGCTTTATTTATTTATTTAAAAAATTTATTTCTAGACAAAAACTTCCACCTAGTAATTGATCATTAAAGTTGTCAAAATACTATACAAACATAACATTGATACATAATAATTATTATTATGGTATATATGGGATATTATGGTAATACCATAATAATCAACATATAAATCAACATATAACAAAGAAGATTCTATAGAAAAGCAAATAAACATCGCCCCCAGGAAAAAGATAGAGCTACTCGATCTCAAACTCTTTATACACTCAAACAACGTAATATCGTAACAATTAAGTGACAATAAAGAAGATTAGATTCCATTGTTAAACGTCGTGTCTGGCAAAACACATGTACTACGTGACGAACTGATATTAGTCAAACGCACAAGAATTTAGAAAGTAACGGGTCACTTACGAGCCTCAATTACTCTCAACATCGAACGATACGTTTGCAAAACGTTTTAATATTTCAAAGTACCGAGGGAAGGTCTCAGCTTAGAAAGTATACGATTCTTATCTCACGGATGAATAATATTCCGACCAGGGAGCATCGATTCACCTGAGGGTGATAAAACGAATCGTAAATTTCTCTTACTTTCACTCTCGTTCGTTTACATTGTTACGGATAATCGATCGAATGTAGTTTGCTGATTAGAACGGATTACCAGGTATCCTTGCGAGATTAACCTAACAATGATAAAGCTTCCCTTCGTCAGTTTGGATTTCATACTTTATCTTCATTTTGTCTTCTTCGTCCATTCTTTGTTTCCATTTTATTGATTTTTAGATTGTTTTTATCAAATTTCTTTTCCTTTTTATTTTTATTTATATTTTTTCTCCCGATATCTTTTATACTTTTTAGTAGTTTTAGTTTCATTGCTATATCTCTCAATTTCTCTGTCAACTTTGTTTTCTTTTACTGTGTTCATTATATTCGTTCCCTTCCTTTTGACTTTCTACGTATATCATATCTATATTATAGGGAATCGATTTTTTTTTCTTACATATAAAACAATTCACTAAACGCTGTTAACAGATCTCGCTCTTATGAAATTGCTGATGTTTCTAACCAATGACTCTAGTTATCTCTTTCTATCATTATACAATTTAATCTCTCCTAAGTTTTGCTACATCGAACTTAATTTTACTTTTTAATACATTTCCACAAATTCTAAATAAAAAAAGACAACCATATCTCATGTCCTTTATCAACCAGTTTTACTCTTTTCCCAGCGAGAGGGGCCGTCAATAAAACTCCTAATTAATGAACTTTGTAACCAACAAAAATAACCTGAAAGTCTATATCATTTTTCTTCATTATCTCCAACAAGCTTCTAGCGAAACCGAAAGCGAAAAGCTAGGATTAAAAGGAAAAAAGGAAGTCGTATCGTGCAAGCTAATTTTGGTGAACGTGTTTCCGCGATGGCACACGGAAACAACCTGAGGCAACCAGCCCATCAAACTAACCGCCTTTCTTCCTCCTGGTACTAGAAAGCTTCCATGGAATTACACAAAATTACAATCGGACGTCAAGCTTGGCCTTTTCTATTCCTATCCCATTCTTCGCCCGTATTGCGTTACATCTGGAGGATACACGAAGTCCTAGAAACGATGTATTACCATCATGAATCTAATTGATTGCGAAGACAATGGATTTTTCTATCTGTGACAACATTGCCTCCACTTTGGGGATCGTCGTAGGTGAAAGCGAGACAAATTCCTCCACTGTGCCCAGCCCCCTACTGCTCTTTCTCTGTAATTACTTTAATAATCCACCTTCGTATCAACCTTATTTCCAATGTCCTAGGAACTCCTTTCCCTGGCCACACAGTTTAGGTTGTTTCTTAAGTTTGTCTGGACGATAGATGTGACATCATATTATTGATAAAATATAAGATTATGCAATTTTGTTTTACATTTTACTTAGGAAGTTTAACTGTCAATACATAATCTTCAAAAGGAAAGGACATTTCCATGTTTCATTTTCTGCAGACATTCCCACGACAATATCCATCATCTTTTCATCCATTCATATTCTCTCAAACATTTCAAGTATTCCATCATTGTTCATTCAATTACGATTGCACCATAGAGACTCGTTTCTGCAAACACGTAACGCAACATGATCTTTTAAGAGTGATGACAATATTTTACAAATGGTGTTTGATGCTTTTCACAGAACTTCCATTTTCTATATTACTAACAACCTTGGTTGGAAGCCCCCGAAAAGAAAAAAAATACAATTTGCGACTACCTTAAGGAAACAATAAAATTACGGGTATCTACCGCTGGAAGAAGTTGTTATAAAAAAATGAAACGACCTGTTTATGTTCTTAATTAATAGTTGTATGTATCATTAAATTTTCAGTACTGTAATACCGTAGAATAGTTCCAGTAATTTTTGCGTCGTCCAATTTAATAGTTAATTCAATTCTTTGATCATTAAATTTGGATTTTTTAAGTGGTTGATTTTGAGAAAGAAAGATTTTTAAAATTCAAGTTACTAATTACAAAAAGTTTAAGTTGAAATTCTTTTAAAATTAGGCTACAAATTCAAAAAGTTTGAAATGTAAATTTAAGAAATTTCTAGGTTTCCTTGTAGAGAATAATTTATAAGCAGAGAACTTGATGTCCGACCATGTGACCACAAGCAAACCTATTCTACTTTTCCCAACTGAATTCCTAGAGTTCCATTTCTAAATTCAAAAACAAATCATAAAATCATAAAATGTGAAAATAGTAAGAAATTGTGTAACAAGTTTTGTCAAAAATATTTTAAAGACATTATATTTAAAAAATATATTATATAATAAAACTTAGAAATATTGTATACATGTACATAGATAGCATTTGATATTACTCTACGTTCAAAAATTGCACGCTACTGTGCCACATTCCAATTAAACTGCATTAAAAGCTATATAACGAAGAGAGAGATGACGAGAATTGTTTAATTTAGGTAATAACGAAGTATAGCTCGAAAAGTTATGGCATGCAAGAATGTTAACCTCTTCAACTAAAATTACAGACTACTTCATTATTGTTTTCGTGATTACACTAACGTCGACGAACTCTACCGTTGAACTGCGCTGATTGCACTTGATTGTCTCGAATGAATATTATCTTCGTGTATCAACTCGTTTTAAACGATTAAAGTTTGAATTGACAACTATGTACCTTAAGTGAAGCGCGTTACACGCATTCATCGCCTTGCCACGAACGGAAGAGGCAATTACGTTAATTAGCTTTCATGGTGCATTTTTAACGCGTGTTACAACGCCATCTTGGTAAAAAAAGGCCAGGTAAATCTGTCTTGCTTCTCTGGATAAAATACTACTCTTTAGAAAAAAATGTATGACTTAATTGCTTGATAATTATTTACGAAACGACTTAACTCTCTGAGGTTAATGATCTTGAGATACACTGTCAAGGTCACGGGTAATTTTTTACATAACCATTACTAAAGCCTAATTTCAAAGATATGGAAAATATTTTGAAATAAGTTACATTTGGATCAAACAATTAATATTATATTAATATGCGATCATTACATAGCATTATAATATGATGTTATGTTTGACCTCGATCAATGAATCGGTAAATCGTAAAGGATGAGATTGTAATTACCTTGTTCCAGATACTAATTGCTGTAATAAAATATTTTCATTTGCTTTATTTGACTTTAAAGATTGAGTTTCTATACATTATCGTTTTTTATTACCTCAGTGATTTGTTGTTTTCTATAAAAATGTGTAGTTGATATGGTTCAATTCTCTGAAGAATAAAAATGGAAAAAGCAGAATGAGTCATAGTGAAAGATACTTTCTAAAACTGATGCTTCCCAATTACAATCCACCATTAAAAATTTTCGTGTTGCCTTTAACTTATATGATTGGTTAGCAAGAACAAGATCTATCATATTTTAGAATCTCTGTTAACCTGAAAATAAAAAACTAGTATCGGAACTTCTTCCCTTAACTCATTTATTATCTAATAAAATACTTATTAACCAAAAAACGACATCGCAGGACAACAAAATATCTCTGCGAATAGGTATATAAAATTCACACAAATTGTTCAGCCTTAAAAAGTATTTTACGTAACTTGTGCAGTTCTCGAAGCCGCAAAAAACTTTCACCGCATTGAAACACGACCATAAGCACAAAAAAGGAGCATGACCAGGATCCATATTTACATATCTTCTGGATTTTTCAATTTTTCGAACATCTTAAATTCTGTCTTTGTAGGCGTATATTTATTTGTGTGTTAAATTATAAAAAAAGGATGAGGTTCCTTTTTACTTGCCATTTTCACGATTCGGATACACTGAATAGAATGAATTAGTTACCACCATCGTCGTATGTTGGTTCTGGAGATTCGTAGGCGTACAAATTGAATAGCGACAGGTAAGCTAAGAGCAGGGGAAAGAATCAGGAAGAGAGAAGATCGGCACGCGTACAAGGTGAGGTCAACGCGCCGCGCCGTGGATGAGCAATGAACTTGACCGGAAGTGGGTCAGGGACAGTCAGGGTAAACCTTCCTCGAGCTCGATAAGCATCCTTCGTAGCGCCGCGTCGCGATCCTTCTAGTATGACCAATGATTGGGTTTACGAATAGGTGACGAACTGGGTTTATGTAGTAATGAAGAACTGTACATTAGCCTGAAAGTGTTATGTGTTTTAATAAATATTTTCTAATGTGAAAATAGAAACTTCTATTGAAAATATCATAGGTATTCTATGAGATATGATATGAGATATGATAAAATAAGTGAACAAATAGTGGAAGTACTTAGGTATTGAAGAGGTTTAATCGGGCTACTGCTAGTGTTGCATAGTTAAGTTTTATTTATCATATATCCTTATAGTACATAGATTATTTAATCAATAACTGAAATTAATATTTACGTAAACAAGCTGAATTTAACGTAACTTCGTTGATATCTATTTCCATCATCTGCCCATTTAGTTTTGTGCGCGACTATATCTTCATTATTTAGATGCATGAGATATTTGGATATAACACTTGCATATTTTAGATACTTCAACTACTAGTGACTAACATACAGTATATATTTAGTAACCTTGAGTACATAAGAAACTTCTATACATACAATCCGTTCCTTAAAACAAAGTATCTTGCATAATTACAGTAGTGCAGTTTGCACGCAATAATCAAATATGTGATAGAATATAAGTAAAATCCATACAATTATTAATAAACACAATGTAGCCATAATCAGATTTCTTCGTATCATATTTTATCGGCAGATTATCCTACTCGAGCAACAGAAAACTTTTTGGAAATTTCAGTCAAACTACAATAAAATGTAGGTTAGGTCATACAACACAATAATTTCTTTTCTGATGACTAGAGTATACAAATCTACTTTTATTAAATAATTAAGCTTTGAGGATAAATACTACATGCTATAATACTAATATACATAACATATGTACTAGTTTATTATATCTCACATATTTATCTATAAAGAAACGTTTTTTCTTCATATGTACGTAGATTAATATTATAACTACCAAAATTTTTGATAATATTAAAGTTTACTGTTATTGGTACAGGAACTTGATTATATATACTTATATGTTATCAACATATTGCTTTAATACTAATTAACTATGTATAACATATTTAGGTACACATTATAGGTTGGCAGTTCTAGCGTTACAACACAAACACACGCTCTAGCGTTCAAAATACAAAATACACACCCCGTGAGAAACTCAGACGGAATTTCAGCTACGATAAAGGTCAGTCGCGTAACAATGCTAAACTCTAACTTCCTTGTATGGAATCGATTCGACTATTACACCCTTTCTCAGCAAAATTTGCTTGGGTAACGAAATTCGTCTGATGTTCATCGAAAAGTGGATCACATAACGTGAAACCTTCGACTTGGAATTTTAATTCGTATTGCGTCACGCGCTCGTTGCGCGTGTAATTGAAATATGCGGGCAAATAACAATTACGGAAATGGAGAACAATAGTATGGACTAACAAAGAACTGTGAGATTTTACTTACGTTTGACCTTTTTTAATAGTTTGTATTCCTATTATTATTTTGTTATAGTAGCAGTACAGATATTTTAGTTATTTTTCAATTCTTTTATTGCCGTTCCTAATTGTTATTTACAACTCTTCACATCTATTTCTAAATATCTGCAATATATTTATAAGATTATTGGATGAAAATATAATCCTTTGGAATATAAAAGATATAGATTAAGGTCACATATATTTTCTTAAGGGGGAAGTATGAAAGATAAGAGAATTTGTTAGATCTCTAAATAGCCTTCTAATCTAAATATTCTAAGACGACTACTTAACCTAATTGTTGTAATTTTTCTTCAACAAAGAAAAGAAATCCAAGTAATGGTGAGCGTTGTTAGGCAATTTGTTAGTATAGAAACTCGTTTTTACGAATGTTGTTTTTAAACACGATTAACGTATAATTTATTCTCGGTCTTGACGAAGCTGTAGGCAGAAGAAAACTGAACGGATTCTTGTTCAATTACCATTCCATTACATAGGGTTATCCTGTTTGCGGAAAGTTCGTTGTTCGCGAAGGATCTCGAGCATCTGATCGAGCTTTTATGATTTCTGTCGCAGGCTGATTCATGGTTTTCATTAAACTTTTGTTTGCGATGAGTTTCCAATATCTAGGACGATTTTTGCAAACGGACAACCCAATCAAAAGAGGATATTGTCTTTCTTTATCAAAAGATTAACTTTGATTTAACTAAAAATTCATAAAAAATCTATGAAAAATTTGTTTAATAATAAATATATCATTGATAATAATAAAAAGAGCTAATAAAAATGTTATTATATATAAATGAAAATTGTATTATGAGAAAGATTTGAAAAAATAATTTTTGTAGTTAGGCGTGTTTGCTTACTTAAGTACACACATACTGGGATAGGTTACACTTAATAATAGATAAAAATTTCTCATGGGAAAGATCTTGACCCGTATAAGTCGACATTTCACGATACAGATAGTTACGAGATTAGACTTATATCTAGGAGCAAAATTGCATTGCCAATTGCACAATTCTTTTACATTCTTTTAGTATCTTTATAACACTATGTTGTAAATTATGAGAGATAGCGTTATTTATAAATATAGTATTTAATGTTACAATGTTACTATTGTTCAAAATTACTTGAATAGTTTAACTCTATTCAAAATAAAAAATATTTTTACGTATAAATATAAAATTAAAACGTAGCGTTTAATTAAAAACTAAATTTGAAATACAAATAATAAATTAAATCTATTAAAACATTAATCTTGATAAAATAAAATACCATAAAATAAACGATCCTGTGATTACTTGAATCAGGTATCAAATAATATTTTGTTGAGCATAAATAGAAATTGCATTAAAGTTCTACTCACGAGACTATTACGGTGCATTCAAAACATAATTCATCGTTCCCTGAATGGCCTAATACACATGTAATAAAACATTCGCATGTGAGTCACGTTCCATGACATTGAATAATATTTGATTATACCGTGACAGATTCGTAAGCATATGATGACCATGTCATCGGCGTTTGTTGAATATTTAATGACATTGCATTATAATTTAACATATTACTGTTCAACATTGTAAATTTTGGAAACTTTCAAATTTCAATTGATTTCTCTTTTACAATTCTCTTATCGATATTACTATTTTATTTCCTTCCTTATAATTCCAAGTCTTCCTTTTGTTAACGAAAAATATCTCATTTAATTTCTACCACTGAAAAAATTCAAATTTTGAGATCTAAATTGAATGTATAGATTGAATTTTTAACGTTAGCTAATCAACTATTAACTAATTTGTAAAAAATGAGAAATAAAATTGATCTACAATATTCAACGATGTTAGATAGCGTGAACAATGCTGTGAAAATTACAACATAAAATTACCTTATAATCACTCTTTCAAAAGAATGATACCATCATTTTATGTTTCATTTCACTTTACATCAATTTATCAAAAAGAAACAATTCACTATAAGCTACATTAATGGGGAGTAGATGAAAAATAAGTTATTCATGGAAACCTACCACCTTGATGCTATTTTTCATTTTACCTTCCATCAATTTCTGGGAACGAGCTTCTTTTGTTGAAATTTCACACTCATAAATCCTAATCAAGAGAACGTTAAAAGACTGCTTTATAAAAATCCAATAGAACAAAGGAACTCCACAGAACTAAACACTAACGACTTTCTCATATCACCAATGTGCTATCTCTGTTGCAACTTAGTGGTGGCCACTAATTCGCCTTATCTGGCCTTCCAGCTCGTTGTTACCGAAACGTCAATCGGATCGAGGTCACGGCCAGTGAAGAAAGTTTTCTAATCACTTCCGTGGAATGGTCCTCGAATGAGTTCGTCCGCTGAAACGTGTAAAAATATCTATGGTTCTGTTCTCGTGTGTTTATCCATACGTATGTATAAAGATAAATAAGAATCGGTGCAGTGGAATCTTACTTTCACATTCACATTTCTGTTGAATCAAACCCACTTCTCTTTGTAGAGGTTATGGGAATCATAAGAACTCTCCAATCTCTTCAATCCTAGCAATGCATGAGCAATCGAATAGCAAAGTACCCAATTTTTATATTTATTTTAACAATTTTTGTATTTCATACAAAATATTATACGACCTCTTTGGATACCGTATTAATTTTAATTTTTTTCATAATATATTAATATATACAAAAATGTCCAATATTAAAGCTTCAGATTTATTGCTAGTTACACACTTATTGAGTAATCACCAATTTGGCTGCCTACAAGTTGAGGTTAATGGGTTAAAAGGGTATAAGGATCAAAAGTGTCTTTCTTGATATCGGAAATTTCGGGTAGGTGTTCCTAAAGAATAGAAAAATTTATTGGAAATGGAAAACTTCTGAAAAAGTGGTAATAGGATTAAATAATAATTCTTAATTGAAATGAATTAAATTTGAGACTTACTTTGATGCAAAGTAAAATTCCATGATAAGGTTGTGTAATGAGAATTTTTATGAGACTGTTAATATTTTATTAATTAAACTGACACAGAATGTGTTTGTTAATTATTAGGAATTAGCATTGGCCATTAATTGATAAAAAAAGTTGATTTCTCCTATAACTGACAATTTATAAAGTTATTAAAGTTATAAAGTTATTATTATGAATAAATAAAAGAAGTTTCTATATGAATTCACTATTATACATTTGCACGCAGATGAAGCTCCAAAAATCACTTTCTATACAAATATGAAGTACATATGTATAGCAAAAATGATATGGTATACTAAACATAAAAAAGAAGATCAAAGAATAAAAGGACTATTGCATACTTACATTCAATTTAATATTAAATTTCCTCCACTTTAATATTATATTTACCTATTATAAAAAAAATCTTTATCCAAAATTGTTGTCCATTAATTGATAATAATATTATCAATCTTTTCCTGACAATTTACTCTCTACTATACTGCAATAATTCTCTGGTATCAAATATTCTCTACAGAAGTTACAAAAAATCAAAGTAATCGACCAGCTCGCAGGAACAGAATTACAAGAATGCGACTAGACGAGACAGACGTGTTACTGGAGAGCAAACAATTTAGAAAATCACGATTACCAGGTCAGGAGGAATGATGGAAAGAGATAGAGAACGATTTGTCGCGACGTATCCGTTGAATCCGGCTCGTGGAATCGTGAAAACTGGACGTACTCATAACTTTCTATTGGTATATGAAAATTTCAGCCGGGCGAACATGGCCACCAGGCCCACAACATAAAAAAAAAGCGAATTCAGGTTCTCACAAGTTGCAAAATATCTCTTCCTGTCGTGAAAGTTTCTTTCTATCCATGATCCACTGCTTGTTTAAAATACTGTTACGGTGACAAAATGTGACATTTGTCTTTTTCGGTTTATTATCGTTTTATTCACTTAGAAATTGAACGTATAGGTGGAAAAGTTACTATATAATTTAGTTGATATATGAAAATTATAATGTATACCTGTTATGTGATTTTTTGGATGGTGGAATTGGTTTCAAAGTGTCTGGTTAGAGGAAAAGTGGTTGATGGCAGCTATGCAATATGTTTTAACTTTTTTGATGATGATGACACTGCAAAAATTTTTTTGTAGTACGTTTTTCATGTTCTTTATCCTCTTTTTATTTAATGTAATATTTTAACCTATGTTTTCTAGCTAAAATAATAGTCTTCAATAAATTGAAGAAATATCTTTATACAAAAATCATGTTCCAATACATAAATCAATTTATTATAAGACTTTTATATTGGAAAGAAAAAAGAAGTACTTAAATTAATAACAGAAATTACAGATTGTTTTATTTCCTCATTTCAAATTAGAAGTAAGAAAATATGTACATATTAATGCAGAATATGGTATTTCATTAAATAAATTAATTTATCATAGGAATTAAATTCCATCTATCCTAGTCATTTAATACTTTCCGAGGAGAAATATCTGTACTTAGACAGCTGGATCGATGCTTCCTCAATGAGATCCAAATCACCGAGTCAATCTCGACCTCGACTTTCACCCTCGCGCAAGGTCTAGGACACTCAGGTAACACGGATCTTCTTCCTATGAATGAAGAATCCTTCGTGGTCATCAAGAAACTGGTTTGAAATGTGTCTTTAAAGTTTCTTAAATAATAGCCGCTTCCTCAATGTCAAGAGAGGCATTAAGAAATTGAGATATTCTTACAAGTAACTATTCGTATTATTTTGTTATAAAATAAATATTTCAATATTTTAGCATAAAAATTATAAAAGCACTTGGATCAATTAAATAAGTATTTCTATAAGATAATCTTTTTAATAAAAAAAACAACTGTAATAGATATAAAGTATCATTTCTTTTGAAAATATAATTAATACATTAATAATTGCTGCTGAAATAATTAATAAGTACTGTAATGATCTAATTGGTTGCTATTTTCCTCTACAAATCGAAAGGAGTTTTTCCTTTTTAATAGTGACAGCCTGCTTATTCTTTTCTGTTCTATTAACAAAAAACCAACAAATTGGGTCAAATCCTGTTAGTTTTATACTCGGACGATCGTAACAAAGGAAATTGTGTTAGCGGAGTGCGTCATACTGTACCGAAGGAATTCTCGAAGAGAGGGACGAAAAATGGAAATATGAGTCAGCATCCTATGGGTCTTATACTCACAACTTCAGTTATAGTTTCACTTTCGCCATTCCAGATGCCGTTCTTTACTGACGACTCAACGAACCGGCTTATCGCATATTTGTATATACCAAAAATTGCTCAAATTAGCATAAAAAGAAATGTAGTTCTCTCAATGGCATGTCGGTAGAGAAATGATAGATGTAATTGAAAAATAACTTTCCAAAAAATGTTCTATTGTATTTTTGAAATTTACTTACAAGATCAAAGAAAAGAGATTGTGATTTGTAAAGGAAATATATTGAAAAATCGTTTTATCTGATGTTGTCATGCTTTTTCTCTTTCTTTTTTTGCTCTTATTTTGTAAAGGATACAAATTTCAGTGTTGAATATAAAAATTGTATTCTTGAGAAATTGAAAATTGTATTTTTCAGTAGATATCTTCCTGGAAAATGAACGAAAATGGTATTGGATATTAAAAGCTTTCTTTATTTTTAATTTTATGAATATAATAATGAATCTTATCACCTTTTGTCGTAAGTACATTTTTGTCGGGAACACTGAGAATGCTGACCAAGTTCCAGAATTCGATCTAAATAACAGTCATATATGTATATGCATGTTTGTATATATATAATTTAATACAATAATATATTAATGATTATATCTATACATTTTATCGCTTTGTCTTTATCCTCGTCTCTTCCAGTTTTCACTCTTTTTTGTCTGTTTTTCTAATTTATTTTTGTACGATCGAGATCAACCGATCTGGACTTGGTCCGAACCTTCTTTGCTTCACACGTGACTTCAATTTCGATTAATTATCGACTAATTATCTTAAATTTAATGTTCATTTGTCCTATCGAACAGACAATGCGGAGCATTGTCGATCGATCTGCCATCTGGATCACTATCATTTCATCGTTCAACTACGATAAAAGCAAACAAAATCGAATTGAATTGAAACATCTAGAAACTTGTAATTTATAATTTATATTTACATTTGTATAATTTGTATTTGAAGAATCGGAAAATTTGTAGCGAAAGTTAAGAAAGATTATTTCATTAACGAATTTTCGATATTTCTCTTTAATTCACTTTAGTATCCAACTAAGAATGATATTTATTCGAATAATATTTATTCGTTTTATTATTTGAAAGAAATACATAATCAGACTATGTATATTTATGCAAATTCACATTTTTACGAATATAATTAAGAAACTGCAATTTGAATAAGAAATTGTTTTATCTATTAAATATTGTAGAGGATACTATACTTTGGACATTTTATATATTGCTGTTGCATTTCCAAATTTTCCATAAATGCATAAAAATCTATACTCTATTTATAATAAAAGCACTACGAACTTTTTCAACGACCAATAAAATGCAGTTTTAGGAATAGAAAACACTCATCCAGAGGACAGAATTCGGGAAAAATATACGCGCCCTCCTGTGATTTTATGGAAATCAAATTCGTCCTGGCCTTCCTCTCTTTCTTTCTCTCTCTCTCTCTCTCTCTGTCTCTGTATTTCGGCCTTGCTTTCCTCTTAACGGCTAAGACACTTTAATGAAGATTCATATAACACGAAGAAACTGGAGCATGCAAACTTGAAAGTGCGTGCACGAGATAATAATGAATATACGCGTGAATGTATGACCGCTCGTATCTTTTTACGTTTGCCTGTTTGCGCTTGAACAACTGTGTTCCGAAAGAAATGGCTCAAATTACAAGAGCAGACGTAGAAAACTATTTTCCTTCTCTAACGGTGAGATGCTTATACGGAGGAAAATGTCTCTTTTAAAATTGAGAAAGCAATGTTTTTGAAATATCTCATACACCTTGTTGGAAGTACAAAATTGGAAGAGTAGAAAAACCACGGTGTAGAACGCGAATAGTTTCTCTTGAAGCGTCGATCGACACTCACACTATCTTCAGAAACTGTAATTTAATTATTATTTATTTGTAATTATCTAGCTTTTGGATGATTTAAATCACATGTTATAATTGTAAATTAATTTTAGGTTATGGAACTTAATAATTGAACGAATAAACATGACTATTAAGACAATACAAATATATGTAGTCCAATATTGTAGTCCAACTAATTGTTCCTAACCTTTACTGTTTTGAGTATTTTATTGCTTATGGTCACAACGATTATCGTTGGTAATTATATTTACTATTGTTAAGAGTGCTTTGTATATTCTTTTGATATTTAGCAACCGACGCTTCAATAAGAGTAAACGTTACCAAATACGTGAAAAATGAAATTGCATGAGCACACTACTCATTATAATCTTTTTAAAAAGAATACAATGAATTGTTATCCACATCATTGTTTATCTGTTACTTAAATTTATCTTTTACCTAAATACAAAGCATTTTAACAAAATTTACCAAGAGAATATATTCTCACAATTTCATGGAAAACATAAATGGAAAAGTGAATCCACGTACCCACACAATTTCAATACAAGGAATGTCGTATGGAATGACTATAGAAAACACACCAACTTATCAGCTATGTGATTTAAAATCCCGAAAATCAACACCAATAAATTCAATAATCAACTCATACTTCTGATTATCCGTTTTATAATAAAACGAAGCTAACCTAAGATCTATAAAAAAGAAAAGTTTCTGTTTAGCTATAGTCACGAAATTTTAAATCACACGCTCTACATCTCTCGACCTAAACACAATGAAATTGATTTGCAATATCACAAGTTTTTCACTTACGAAGAAAGTTCGTTGATTAGATTCTAATGATAGAAAGAATCGCCTAATTTTCCCTCGTTTTTCGTATGTATCTCACGTTCACGTGTAAGTGTTCAGTGTGTTCTGTATTATACGTTTTGTTGACTCAGGCCCAAAATCGGCGATAAACGTTACTATGCACTGCTGACCATAGGTATGTACATATTTAAGACACTTAGTTATACTGCTGAATTCAAAGAAAGTCCTGTGGAAGAAATACTAGCCTGATTGGTTGTTAGCAGACCCAACACAATCGTAAAGTTAAGCACGCGTATTGCCCGAAAGTGTCACATACATAAGCAAAAGAATGTAGGAACGCGTGACAGTGAACGATAAATAGTAGTACCTCCTCTGTCGACCCATAAGATTTTATTAAATAATTCAAATAAGTTTTATTTCACTTAGTTTTTTACTTTATAAAACATAGGTAACGCGAGTGAAATAACACATTTGTAACAAAAATAAAAACAGTGAAATGCGTCTAACTAAGTATCAAGAGTTGTCTTAATACTTATGGCCGATATTACTTACATTTGAACCCTTTGAAGCGCGAACTACTTCCGGCTATAGTCTGGTTTCTTTAATTCCCTACCAAGATAAAATACGGAAGATGGGGATAGAATTACGCTAACGGAACTTTCAGTCATGATTTCAATTACGATTCCTTTACGATTCGTCAATTTCACAGTTGACCGATCATGTTATTTAACGACGATTTAGCTAGGATAATTTTAGTATCTTCTATTTAATTTTAATAAGCTAAGAACTAATTCTAGTTCTAGTAATTTTTATAATTTCTTTTAATATTTCGAATATAAATATGTAAATATGCGTATAGGATATTAAAATTATGTAGGTTCATAAATTTAAATGTTAAAAAATATTCTGTGTGTCTACATGAATTAATTGTTTAAAATAATTTCAGTCTGTTAGTAACTTCTTTTTTGATCATCTGAAATTGTCATCTTAACACAAACTGCATTTTAAAAGACTGAACTAGCTACCATAATAAACTTGTTTTATACAGTTAAGTTAGAATTGCAGATTTATAAATTCAACAATATAATTGTATCTCTGTATCCTTATAAATATACAAAAAATAAAATATGTATAATTGAATATATAAAAATATTGTACAAATGTATTAAAAAGGAGATAAAAATTTCGAATGAAATATAAAAAATATTTATAACGCTTCAAAGGGTCAAATATGAGTGAAAATGTACTCGAAGGATACAATTTTCTTTTACAACACTTGTCGTTTTACTGACATCATGAACCTCACGATCATGCGAATACAAGAAACAGCGAGAAAAATGATAACGAAAGACTTGGGAAAAAATGGCGATGCCGCGATGTTCCGAGTTAGAAAAGCGAAAAAATGGATCAGCGATATCTCTTCTTCCCCTTTCAGCTTTCTCATCGGCTGGCACGAACCGTAAAATCGCGGTTAGGAATAATTAATTCAACGCGTTTTGCCTCCCTCCTCAAGCATGTTTGCCATGGCGGATTTACCCACATTCATTTGACAGATCGCTAATTAGCCAAATTTTACTCTATAATAAATTGCTTAAAACGTACTCGAAAATACAAAACTTCGTTTATAATTATTTTATGAATCTTTTACTAGTCGCATGCTAGTCATCGCATAATTTTACCATATTTTTCATATAACACTTGATGTACAACTTTTAAAATTGTAATATTAATATCTTTATTCGGCTATTATTGCTTTTGCGACAACGCGAGCTCGTAACTATCCGGAAATGGAACATAAATAACGGAAGTAACGTGGTTTTTCCTTTTTACAGAGACAATATTATGATGATGATTACACAATGAGAGAAAAACCGGTATAAAAAGAACGCAGCGTAATATTCACAATGAAGAAAGTTACGAGGTCTGGCTGGAACGTTATTTAATCGCAAGAGCTACAAACTATTGTCACGAGGACAGCGATAACTATTATTGTTATAAAAATAGTAATACAACTGGTCGGAGAAACTTTCTGCCCCTTTCTACGCTTTTTTCCGGTTTCTTCCGAACATCTTCACGCACGACTAATATTTTCCACGGTTTCTTCGTTAATTACCATGATTTGTACAAAGAAATCGCATAATGCCATTACCCAGCACGATTCTATTAGAAATTGAATATTTTCCTTTTATTTAAACTGCGATATGTTCCTGGCTATAACGTGAACAGTTGTAATAAAATTCTATCATTCAACCGTAAAGAGAAACTCTGTCACTTTTTACAATTTTCCACACGCAAAGATGCTCGTTATAGCATACGTTAATTTTATTGTATTCATGCTCGAGGAGGCGAATGAACGCGCGACAGTGTGCGTTGGAACGAAGAATTCGATAATATTAAATACTATTTAAAGAAAATAACATTAGGACACTTCGAGAGGTCTCAACGGTAAAAGACTAAATAATAAACTGATTTCACGAACGACGAATAGCTCCTCGGCGATCGTTGAATAGTAAAATTACAATCGTAAGACTATAACGCGATAATTACAGCACGAGGTAGCACGAAGACTCGAATAAGAACAGGCTACATATACCGATCGAACTGTTATTACTTTCTTCTTTTACAATAATATAGTATATAGAATAAAGTTTAGACGTGTGAATGTTGAATAACTGATTCTATTCGTCGTTCTTGAAATGGAAGAAACAACTCGTCGAGCGAATTTTGTCGGCTAAATAAGACCGCCGTAGAACAACTATATTTGTCTTTTTTTGTTCCTTTCTTTTTTTTTATATTTTTTCCTCTTTTTTTCTTTTAAACTTGTTAATATCTCTCTCTCTCTCTCTCTGTCATTGGTAACGATTCTGTAGCAGCTATATCTACGACACCGATGGACGAAACGGATCGACGAGGATAGCCCGTTAGTGGGAATTATTCTCGCGTATTTTTCTCGTTTTTTCTTCTTTAAATGACTATGGTATCTCTTCTCCGTCGATATTGTTAGCTAATATACCGCTATCGAACGCACATTCTTCGTTGAGTTTTGATACATTTGAAACGCGGCTCTTCCGTCCAAACGAGATATATATACTTTCAAAAACGTTTGTCTATCCGTGTTTTCCTTCGTTTTTTCTCACACAGGAAAGTCAAACGATAATTTATCGTAACTTGTTTCCTTTCTTGACGTCATGTTTATTAAACTCGTTTCATTCGAATTTATGGAATTTTTTAATTTTCAAGGAAATAGATATTATATATTCAGAATAAAATTCAATATTTTACTGTCGTTAATTTCATGAGAGCGTTATTGGGAAATTGCATCTTTCATTTTGACTTCCTTGTCGACGATCATTCACACAGACTCACCAACACCATTATAGCCGAGTTGTTCGATACAACTACTAATGTGCCGCAAGTTCACATTCCACAAATACTACATAAATGAAAAGATATCATTTGCTTCTTTTTACGAAATTCTCGATGAATTTCTGCGTCGACTCGTTCCAACTATCGAATCGAAACAGTATCTAATAACAATTTTGCGTGGTATGTCCCGGAGATTTCTTCGTGAGAAATATCGCCTGGTAAACATTGACAAATGTTTCCAGCGTGTTCGTTAAACGTATCTAGCGACTTTATATTACGGATATACGTATTTAATTACCGAATACAGTTGAAACTTTGAATATCTTATGCTATAAAAATGCGGAAATCCTTCTGAATATTGTGATTACAATGTTCTTTTCTCTTTTTTCTTACAGTGAACTCGACCATCTGGTGGTTGATCTCTTTCATCCTCTAACTATATCTTATCTATTTCCTATTTCTCTTCATAATATGATGTAAAACTACCCTCACTGAGAATAAAACAGTTCAGACTTCGAAGATATACCACGCGAGGTGTTCTTAACGTGACCAGATTAGACTGGAAACTAGAATGATGAAAATCCCCCCCTAGCTAGACAACTACGAGTGGAAACAAAACGTTTCTCAGTCTATGTCGATCACATCCGGATTCTCCGCTGATCCCTTTCGCTGGCGCATCTTACGGCGCAGCAGGACAGTCCTCAGGATGCTCGGTGATCGTAGACCCGCGACTTCCGGCCGCGGGGCATGCTGCTACGCGGCCTTATGCCTTTTCCTCTGTTCCCTCCGCGTTAAATTCGATGCACCTGGACTGCCCGATGTACTGCTCTTCTCACAGTCGGCAGTTGGTAACGGTTTCAACTCTCTGAAAAAGATAATTTGATTTAATGTATTGTTAATTAATAGTTATAGCATTATATGTATGATGTAGTACAGTAGCATAGTACAAATATAATAAATGTTTATGTTTAAATTTTATTATTACTTATAAATAATAAAGATAGAAATCTTCGGAGGTTATAGAGTAATTCTAAACGGACCTGTAATTAAGGAGCTCCTCGTCATCGGGCACTCTAGTTATGAGGTCTAGGAGCTCGTTGTTTGGAACCGAGTGAGGCCGGACAATTTTCCTGGAGAATTTATTGACGCCCCATACTAGGATAAGGTATCTCAGAGGGATGAAATACAGGACAGCAACACCGAGGATCGCCAAAATCATGGCTAAATAACTCAAATAAGGAACAGTGAAATTGAAGAGATTCTTCACTCTTTCACAGAGGCTAGCTATGTAACCGATCGAGTTCTGAACAGTCTGAGTCACCTCCTGAATCGCTTGCAAGCGTTCCTTTAGACTTTTTTTCTCTTCCTGAAAGGAAGAACCAGAATAATCCATTTTAGAGAAAATCTGATAAAAGAAGATTTACTAAAAATAAGAAAATATGCTGAAGAAATAAATTAATTTTGGTCATAATTTTTTATTAAAAATTTTATTTAACATAATAGTAATACCAATAGTAATTAGTAATAATAATAAAATGTTTTCTGTATGTTAGGACGTATAATCAAGGTCAATCTTTAACTCGATGAAGTCGATTTGACCAATATTGGCACACATCAATTCGTCGTTTGAATAGGTCGAAGGTTGGATCGAGGAAAGCGCCAGACCAAAATACTTGCCTATCGCGTTCGTGATATACGTCCAAATGTAATATTCATTGAAAGGAGCCTTTAGCTACTGGCAACTAAGAACCTATTATAAACTTTTATTATTCCAGAAGAATACCATCAATCATTAAACAAATGACAGTTGTTTAACTGGTGTATTACGAAACAGGAAATGTAATTTCAATTGATAATGAGTTGTGACATTATAAGAGCAATAATTTGTTATTATGCAGCAGTGTTAAAAACAAACGGTTATCCAGCTTCTCAATTTTGTACAGAAACATATGACTCAAATTTATATAAAATTATACAAATTTCTTTTTCTAATATCTTTTGGCTGTAGAATAAATAGAAGAATCATATGAAATTCTATTAAAAATGTAATTATTTTCTAATTTTCAATGAATATATAAAGTTTTGCAAAATTAAATATCGGGAACAACTTAAATAACAATTGCTGAAAATACTTACTTTGTCCTTATCGTCATCGTCGTCGTCGTCGTCCCCAGGAGTGGCAGGACCTTCGTCACCCTCGTCGTGGAAGTGGGAACTCGATTGATGCGATAAGGGTGTACCGGTTATTACTGCAACCTGTCCGGAAATCCATTGATTGAATCCGCTTCCATCTCCATAAAGCTGGCAGGTAGCAAAGGACGTGGACATGCAGCAATGCAGGTAAAGGTCGTCAAGCAGATGATTTACATACGTGTTATCTTACATGTGTTTAAGGTTGATTGGTTATTGGCGTCTATTATTTATAAGCAAGCTCCAGCATTGAGAAGATATAACAATAGTGATCAATATATTAGATAGTAAATGGAAGAAATATGGTAAAAATTGCTCTAAACTATGTAAGCCATTTCTATGGAAAATTTTGAAAATTTACAGGCATAAATCTTGAAATATTATTGTTGAACAATTTTGTACTAAATACTAGAATACTACTATATCTAATTTTCTAAAGGTATTTAAAAATGTAAAGATTTAAAACATAGGACAACCAAACTGTATATCCATGCTAGTCACATAGCTTTTTAACTTTAATTTCATTTAGCTCAAGAAGGAAGATAGTAATTTCTACTAAGTAGCAGTAACAAGAATAGGAAATTTAGTCAATGTATAAGATTACCTTGGTCAGGGGGACATTTTCTAATCTACAGCATTAAATATTGCAGATAATATTACTAAATAAAAGTTTTAATAGTATTCGGTAGAATGTTAGATTTTTGCAGGTACTTAAGGCTAGCAATCCAGTTTAACGAATTAGCAAATACATAAGGTAAGTGTACGAGTGTCAATAATTTATAGAGATGGTGATAAGTGACTTAGAAAAATGCTTTGACAAGATAAAATGTAAAAGGATCTGATTAGTTTGTTTACATACCAGATAATACTTTAACAGAATAAGGAGTGCTACTCCAGGAAACATGTAAGGTTCAAAGTAGTAACAGCCCAAAATAAAGATGACCAGTGCGATGATGCTTCTCATTTTATTTTCCCATTCCCAACAGCTCCTAAGGATACAATAAAACACAGAAAAAGATTTCACCATTATTCATTGAATAATTTCATAATATCTTCGAATAGGATTAAAACATAACATATACGTAGATTAATATATAAAATATCTCTCTACGTTAATGTAAAAAGTTAATGAATAAATGAATAATATAGCATTCTAGGAAACGTAGTAATTATTAATCATCGTTTTGACGAATGACAAACAGTATTTAATTTATAAACGAAACATACGATGTGATTTACGTAACAAATGTCATGACTATTTCTAAAATAGATTGAAAATAGAATCAAAGTAGTACACGTACTGCACGTATTTTCCAATATCAATCACGATAACGATGATTGCCTTCAGCCTGAGAACGTTACGTAAAAACACTTGTCTTTTGAACTTTATCTCCGGTTCCATGTACTTCTTCTCCTTGGGATTTAACGTTCGAACACATGCCCTGACAACGTTCCACACCACGTTCAGCTCCAAAAGAATTTGCGGAGAATTTCCTTTGGCACGACCCCTCAGTTTTTTGTCCTTTAACGCGTACCATCGTTTCTCACCGTTCCTTATCCTTAGAAGAGGTATGGCGACTTTGCCGAGAAACTCTACTTTATGGTCCCTGTCCTCGTCGTACACTGTCACCTCTAACACCGAATTGATATCTTTCACGTTACTATGAGAAACAAATAAAAAAGATTATATTTTTTATATTCTCTTCTGAAATCCGTTATATAGTCACGATGGCTTACAAAGTGAATATTTTCTGCCAACTTGGAGCCAGCGTTTTATATTCCGTCTGGGTTTGCAATCTTGCGTTTACCAATTCCAAGACGCAAAAAGGATCGCTCTTGCCACCCAAGTCAGCTGCCGCGAGACCTTGTGCTCTGAATACCTATATAACGAACGAATCATAAATATACGTTTTATGAATTCTACAAATCGAAAGTAATAAACAAGAGATACGAATCCTAAATTTATACTTTCAAAAATTTTAAATACATATTGTACATTTCTGTGCAGTTGATAATTATATTTAATAAGATTATAAAGATGAGCTTGGAAAAAAAGTTAAACCTTTTTTAACTAGTCCTAAAAAGCTATATTCTTCTGCTATGTTTTAATTTTCTAATTAAACATTTTCCTATTATTTTTAAACTTAAGTTTTCTCCTTCTCCTCCATTTTTTAAAGATAGGTACCTTCACTGTTAAATGACCAACGTCTCGTACCCTCTGCAACGAGTTCACCAAAGCATATCTTTGGTATAATTGCTCACGTTCACGAGGTGTGTCTTCGTGTGCGGCTAAATCGCTGATCGTTTCGCTAGCGGTGGTACCACTAATAGTTAACAGTAAAAATATGCTGCCAGAGCCGTCCTCGAGATCCCGCCAGAGTCGATGGGTCGTCTCACGTTCAAGCGTCGTCAGATCGATTACCGTTTTTCCCATTAGGTCATCCTGATGGCTTTTATCCCGATCCCACACCGTGACCTCCAATTCTTGACCTAAATAAGGATCTTCGTAAAGGTGGAGATCGAACTGCTCCAACCAAACGGGATTCAGGGTCTTGTGCACTACTTTTGACTTGTACTTTTCTGTTCCGAGACTGAAATATGCAGAAGAAAATGATTATAATTGCCATTGAATATTAATTTCACCAATAAGTAAGGATAATACTTGATGGGTGATCAAATTAATGTAT
This sequence comes from Bombus vancouverensis nearcticus, assembly GCF_051014615.1. Classification (NCBI taxonomy): domain Eukaryota; kingdom Metazoa; phylum Arthropoda; class Insecta; order Hymenoptera; family Apidae; genus Bombus; species Bombus vancouverensis. The sequence goes on from NC_134911.1 coordinate 10,735,544, forward strand.
TTAGTAATTATTTGGTTTCTAAATTCTAATTCTAAATTTTCCAGTTTGTTATGATTAGTATCCAAATTCTGAACTCTCAAAAAATAAATGATTTGTTCCTACAGGATTGTTTATCACAGGATCGTGTGAACAATTTAACACTTAAAAGAGTAATATTTCTAATTCTACTATATTATCAAATCCTTCCATTTTTCAATTGATAGAGTTGATCGGTGTGGTTTTTCTAAGCGACATAATTATCTTCCTTTTAAGATAGCAAGACTTTTACAATGATTACAATTTATATCGCATCATACCGCATAATTTAAACAACGAGTGACAAGAAGCACAACTGAAATATAAATTAGATACTTTATATAACTTATTTCGTTGACATCGATACTTCTTAATCTTACAAGTATTTCACAGTGAAGGAAGCGAAGTACAAGGATAGTATCAACAATAAAAATAAATTAATTTCGATACAATGACAGTATTGGGGACAAAGGTGAAAAGAATAAGGGTATTCATACCGAAATTTGACATAGGGATCCGAAAGACCGTCTATATCCATCGGTAATAAATTCTTCGCCTCCACAAGAACAATCGTTACCACGGAGCTCCATATCTGTGACTTTAACCGTCTATTTACGTCCGCCAATCGATTGGTCCTTTGGAAATACTGCAGACATAAAAATACGCCATGCGAAATTGAATTTTCTATCTGATGGAGGAAAATATAGCAAGAATAAAGTAAAATAAAAGGAAACAAAATAGGGAAAAGAAAAATATCGTTTCACTGTGGACAATAATAATTTTAGAAGATTCTGGCTAGAACATGTGTATCGGAAAAAATGTTGAACAAAATATCAGCCGCGATATTAGTTTTTCAACTGCTTGTTCGATGGGCACGATTCTATGTATATATGTATATTATATACAGGGAACCAGTCAATGTTTATCTACGATTCTGTATGTTCAACTTTAATATTTGTTTCTCAAAAATAGTGAACAAATTGTTTTGAGAAGTCTATACAGAGCTTACCACGGTAATTGAAACATAAGATATGAAAAAGAGATAGGGGCTCAGATTAAGTGATTTTAAATGTAACTGCAGCATTAGCTTTACCTCTGTCATCAAGTCGACAAATGTGAATCATTCACTAGCATCGATAAATGCTATCTCTCGACATGAATTCAGTTTTGACTTCATCTTATGTACATTTAGTGTATTGCGGGATGTTAGATAACATAAGTAAAAATAGAACTTGAACTTGTTACCGCAATTAAGTTTTTTTTCAAAGACAAATCATGTATGTTCTGATTGTGAACTGCATGAGGAATCTACAAAACAACAGATTCTCTGAATATCCTCTATCATCTGATTTCAATTCTTAACAACTTCTATAAAAAGAAAACTAATCTTTCATAGTGTTCTACAAATTAAATTATAATCATAACTACTGGTTCCCTAGAAAAATAAAATGTTCATCAATATATCCTGTATCATCTTTTCCCAACTGTTAATAGTCAACTATATATATATATAAACAAATTTCTCCAGTAAAATTAATTAAAAAAAAAAATACTCCAGTCTACCCTATGAATATCTTCCATTTTCTCTCTAACATTGCCCTTGAGTTTATCGAACAGATCATGATGCTTCACGTCCTTCGCGTCCAAAACCTCTTGCTCCTCTACCTTCGACTGTTCAGAAGAAGACTTCCTCAACCTTGAAATCAAATTTGCAGTCTCGAATGCCGATCTCTCCGGTCTCTTTAAATGTTCCAATTTTATTTCTATTCTTCCCTCCTCGTCCTTCTTTTCAGGCGCAGTAAATTTGAAGTCAAAACTCTGCTCTTTCTCGCTCAACCTCCCCTCCTCCATCTTCAAACCGCTATTTTTCCTGTCGTGAAGGATAGAATACGTTCCAGAGGGCCTGCAACGTTCAACAATCCAACTTTCTATAGGCAGCAGCCACGGATGCTTCTCCACCTTCTCTTCCCATATTTTCTCTATCTGATCCTCCAAGATCCTCTCCACAGAGCCCATCTTCCTCCCCAACGAAGATCTCAAAGATCCGATCGTTCTCTTCTCTTTGCCTCGAACTGGTCTTTCGATCGACAAACCCTCTATCCTATTTGTAGAAGAATCTTCTCCAACATTTTCCGCCTTTCTCGCTAAATTTTCCAACGAACTCCACCTTCTAGTCGAACGATCCGATCTAATCTTATTCTCCAATCGAACATATTTCTCCTCGTCACTGATTCCTACGAGGAAATTAATATCAGATATTTCACCATTAGCTTTAAATGTATTTTCTTTCTGTTTTTCTTCGTTCACGCCAAAAATTATGACAGTGGGATCATTTTTCTCGGATTTTTTCTTAAAGGTACCTTGCTCACCTGCCAAAACGTCCATGAACTTGCGGTCTTTTATACGGCCGGTACTCAATCTTAACCTTCGAGGTGGCGCTTCGACGGCTTGCGGTAACTCTGAAATGCTTTCAGTGTTTTTGTGATCGTCTTGGCCAGCATTTTTCTCCGGAGAACTCTCGTCAATGTTAACATATCGACGATCGGTATCGGATCTATCGAATCGCATGCTTCGAATCGCCTTTCGGAATACCGCGTCCACTTCCGCCGTCATCTCTTCAAAAGTTCGATTCCTCGTTGTGAAATCTTCCTCGGACTTGTGTCGAAACTTGTCTCGATGATGAACCCAAAATTTTTTCCATTTATTTTCATGAGTTTCTTCGTTCGAGATTATTTTCAGGAACTTTAAGGGAGTTTTCGTAGAAGAATTTTTTGAATCGATCGATAATTGTTTTAGAGGGATGTCACTCACCTTATCGCGCTTTAAAAAACTACTTCCGCTCCGTGGTGCCACCACTGTTGGTTCTTGGTCAGACATTTCCGGTTTGGACTCGGCGTCTGATATTTGACTCTCCGCCGAGTCTCTCGGACGCGTATCTTGATTATTTTCGTTGGTTGTTTCTTTCGAATCTGTTTTAGATTTCATGGGTTCTACGTTCTTCTTCATTTTGTAAAGCTGTCACGTAGGATGATGATTCGTTATGAACTGAAAATACTAGGCAATGGTATTTTTTAGGTGCTTCGAGTGGGAACGCTTGCCTTGCAATATTTTGAATATACACATTATGTGACCAATAAACGCTTTTTTCCGGTCTTCGCGTGCGAATACGCGCCTAATTGACACCACCTGACGTGACGCCGACAATTTCTTTCCTTCTCCACGGTCGATAGGATAGTTACGTCGATCATCGTTGGTTACAGTTGACAGAATTGTAAAATTTATTTTTTATCCTGTTAATCTCTTCTTATAAACTTGTACCTTTTCTATATATAAATATGTTTTCGTATTTTTAATTTTTATCTTGAACTATGAATATAAAAAATATAATATAAAAAGATTTCTTTAATAATTAAATATTTTTCTTAAATATTTTAATTAAATATTATTCTTTTGTAAATTTAGAAAAGTTGACGAAGATTCTGTACGTGTAATTTTAAAAATTACAATTGGAATAAAAAGAATTTTTAAAATAAAAATTAAAATAAAATAAAATGTAAAGTAGCAATAACGAATAATAATGCAAGGTAAATCGGAATTTGAATTTTCAAAATCTTATCCGACGATGTCCATGAACATTTCGTTGACTATTTTAGTTCCGCTCCTATGGCATTGTTATCCTCCTATTGTTAAAATTAACTGCAGTAATGTATCTTCGACTTTGTTACGCCACACGTTTGTACATCGACGAATCTTCGTGCGATAACAATGGTAACGATGCTAACAAGTCTTCCTTGTAAATCTCGAAGCAGAACTGCCCGCATCTGTCATTTTTTAACGACATTGAAAGATCGCATTTGAATCAGAATATAAACTTCTTCTTTCGTTTCCTTTTACATAATATAAATATTGCGATACGTCACAATAATTTTTCACTATATATATATTTCTAACACTAACACTTTTTATACAAAAAAAAAGATTATCTTCACACCTCACAATCAAAACCACTTTTGATAAAACCTTTCAAGTATAAAATAATTAGTTTCGGAACCAACTAAAATATAAGAAGGCCAATCACAAAAGCAATCGTAGAAAATCCATTAAATTGTCTCGCACAGTTTCATTAAATCTCCACAAACGTATTAATACCAAGACTTTAAGAACACAGACAAAATCACAGTAGCGTTTCGAAATAATACTTCATTTCACTGAAATCGATCCAGCCAATACAGGTTAACTGATTCCGTACAGATCGCGTGACCAATCTAACGATCTGAAGCGTGGAATTAGTGTTCAGATTGAACTAACCAAAGTTAAAGATTTTCTCTCGTAACCTTAATTGCCATAGAGAATAGAACCGAAAAATCTTCCTCGGACAATACTACGGCAAACGAACTGCTCGAATGCAAATTATTAGTATTCTTACAGGCTCACTGAGTCATCGGAAATGTTTGCAGTCACGTGTGCACGTGGCTCGAAGTCGTGATTCCACTTGCTAGTTATATTATATTGTCTTGTTTAACTAACCATTGTTATCCGCACTGTTTCTTAGAAGTACCTTTGTCGAAGAGAATTCTGGTTGTACAAGATGTTTTTTTTTTATTATTATGTAAGACAGACTTTTTTCATGAAAAATAGACGAAGATTTCGTCACTTTTTTACATATTTTTACATATAAAGTATTGACAAGCCAAAGTTACTGAATCCATTTATCGACATTTTTCGAATAATTTACTCTACTTTTTGTTTTGTAGAGTGAACCGATTTGGCAAATATGTTCGTGTTACTGGTTCACACGTATATCGCTCATTTTACGCTGTTTCAATAACTGACACCACTCAGCGGTCAGTCAACAAAGTAGTGTCGTACACCGTATTTCATACCATTTCAAGATTTAACCGCCTCCTGGATGATTCCCATTCTGCGTTTTCATTCACTTTGTGCACACGCTCGTTAGTTACGATCGTGCAGTGTGTCTCGCAATGCTTGAAAAATTGTGCAAGTAAATATGTACTTATGTATGCATACGTTAACAATGTGCGGCGAAGACAAAAGAGTTACGCGAACGAAAGGGACGTTATTTTTAGCAGGAGGATCGTTCTGGTTTCCCGCGGAATGGCTCTCTTGAAATAATCGACAATTTTTTATCTGTACGTATTTTTAATAGATCTTTTTATTATTTTGCTTTGTTCACTTTGTTAAAGATCGAACTTTTTTAGATACAACGGGTTGGTTTAGAAACAAAACTTTAAAACAGAATTTACGACGGCAGCAAAACCACGAGAACCTGACATGCTCGAATGACGATGGTGACTGCTTCGCGATACAGCTTAACTCGACAACCGAACCTCTCTTTCCCTCTCCATTCCCGACACGGGAGGTAAACATTGCGATATCACGTATACATAACTTTAATATAGTATAGGTCGACTCGCATCACATTGGCGTAGACAAATAAATAAAACATTTCTACTCTCTTTTGACCTTTAACGAAGATGTGAATTTCGCCTCTAAGAACTCAATTTTCTAGTCGAAACCTATGTACTTATCTGATAAGAACTTTGTTGATACTACGAGCGGAACTAGATATTGGACAGTATTTATTCGTGGAGACTGAAAAGTATTTACGAGTAGTACTGTTTAGAGTACATAATTTTCAAGCTGCCTAAGACCACTTATGGAAAAGTGTATTTGACAAAACGATTCATACATTCATAATAAAGCGATATTCCGTTACTTTGAGCACGGTATACGTTCAAGTAAATGATAAAATTTGACGTTTAAATGGTTATCAGATTAAAGTAAGCCATACAATACGCCAAAGATATCAAACTTTAAAAAGGTATAACCTTTAAACCAATGAGATCCTTAAACTCAAAACCGTGAAAGTGAAAGTGCATAAAGTGTTGAAAATAGAGAGGTACCCAGAGGAAAAGCTTATTCTGACAAAGATTTCTTAATTTCTTCATTTTTCTCTGTATACTTTTTCTGTATACTTTTTTTATATTTTTAGGATTTACAGAGTATAGCATCACATTGTTATAGGCAAGTGGTCAAGATACGCTGCTACTTTCTTTTAGTTTCTGATTAACATCCTATATCTTTTGATACAGAATTTCATACATTCTGCGTAGACTGCGTAATTTTGCATGCAAGGTACGTCAGGATTAGAGATTAATCTATATAGATGATAAATGACGACTGGTGTCAGAAGGTTGAATACGTGTGTACTTTATAACCTACCGATAATGGACTCTTTTGAGACCACATGAAACCTGTTAACTACTGAAACAGTTCGTGAATGGTTATTGTAATATTGTGAGCGCTTTATACTCGAACTTCGTCGTAGCATTTATGTACTCACGTCTAGCAAAGTATTAAAATAAAAACGTATATTGTCGCCTTCCTAGTTTGTATTTTTAATATAATTACCATTTTAGAAAACCTTTTGTATGCATGTAAATATAACAATTATATTTATAATTATATTTATAATAAAGATGTGCATGTAATTAAAATAGAAATGTTCTGATTCTTAAAATTGTAGAAATTTATACCAGTCAGCGTTACTTAACCACATTCATGTAATTGCTTTTTAAATGCATGCGTCATGTTCCATTGATACCTATAACACATTACATAAGATAACTCCATTAATTCACACCCGACGACAATAAACGTTAGCAAACGTTTGTATGAATATTTTGTCGACTATCTTACCGATAAGTCAATGTTATACAGGAAGACCAATTGTATTTGCAAATCATACTCCAAATTATATTCCCGAATTTTAATTCCAATTTTCATCGATATTGATCATCTTTTCTATCGATTCCATTTACAATTATACAAAAAGTAATAACTCAAATGTAAATCAAATGAATTTATCATAAATAATTCATACATTCTTTTTACCGAATCGATTTCAGCGACGAAATTACCTTTTCCTAACGTTTCATGATTTTCTAATCCTTTAGACAGATTTCCATTAATTCAGAACTTACGAAATCTACTTCTTTCTTCTACTTAATGATATTGCAGATCGATTTCGATCAATTTCGACACTCGAAATAATTTAGTGTGAGACTATAACCATCGGTTACAATGGTTAGATCAGGCTCATTTTCTTGCGCATATGGAGAAATTGTTGTATTGCTGAAGCAGAAACATATCAAGAAATACATGTCTTTTACAGTATCGCTGAAGATTGCAATGCCTAATCATATAAAATATGATATATATTTATGATTTATGTCTTATAATCTCACAAGTACATAATGTATACTAATATATTCTAAGATAAAGGATATCAAATACCAGAGTCAGAATCTGAAAATAGTAATTAAACGACAGACCTATTTTGCAATAGAAGAAATTCTGAAAGCATCAATATCTTCCATATCTTTGAAAACCTAATGAGTGTTCTGGGAACTAACTGTGTAATACTGATGAATCTTATCACCTGCTTATCACATAATGTATTAAATGTATTTTTATTCAAGAAAGAAGATTAAAGAGACAATTTACTAATACAATCTTTTTATGCCTAATAACCGTGATATTAATAAAATTTAAATTTAGATTTATTTATTATTATAGCAGTTTTATTAATAGTAGTTACTAAGTATATACTTACTATAGTACTATTTAAGATAGTACAGTTATAAAGACTTATATTAAATAGTAGATTAAATTGAAATTTTTGTGAGCACATTTAAAGAAATAGAACCTAAGCACAGATTTATTTTACTCACTAAACATTATCATAAACACAATGATACTAAGCTGCCAACTTTTTATAAATACATGAACATCCACAATCTGTTTATTAAAAATAATCTTATAGTATCAATTTATTTCAACGGAAAGCTATATCGTACCTTCTATTCATTCTTCTATAGAATCAACAACGAAACGAGCAATTTGTTGATAGATCTTTCCATGGCAAACACTTCGACAGTTCGTGTTCACTGTCTGCGTTCCAATTGCAGCTTGTCGAAGTTCATAGTCGATGGACTTATCGTTTACCGATATTCCACTGCGTAGAACGTATCTATCCACAGGAACGTCGAATTGTTCATTGTACAATGTTTAATGCTTGCCAGGGTGAATCGTTCGAAGCGTCCATCGAGTAAGAGTCGAATATTCCTTTGATACAGTAATAAACATGAAACTGGACCAACGAGCCCTAATTTTCCATTCAGGTACTTCATTATCAGTTCCTCGACCTATTTTAATCGATTTTAACATAATGAGGATCAATGATGTTATTAGGTTGACTAGCATATGAAATGTTATGAAATGCTGGAAATGCTGGGAAAATACTACCCATTAAATATATTGTCCTATCATCAATTATTTTTTTCATTAATTATTTTTATTAATTACTTTTTTTAATTCCATGTTTTTACTTCTCACATATTCCAAGTTATTGAATTTCTCAACGCATACATCTTGAAATTATATTTTGTTAATTCTTAATATGAAAAGTGCAGCTGAAACTAGTCAGTCATGTTATAATTTTAGCATGTTCACCTGTAAGGCTGTAGGTATCATAGAGTGTCAGATTCGCACATTTTTACTGCTTACAAATTATGCAGCATTCATATGCAGTTCATTCGGTTTATTAAAATTCTCTTCACAGCGGCTCGTGCGAGGAAGATAACGTCGTTCAAAAGTGGCACAACGGTCTGTGTGCCCCTATCACCGCCATAATATGCAAATCCTCGACATTATCTATGTTTATGGATTCTGAATTGGCAGCTGTTTAGCCTCGATAGTAGTAAATAACTACAGGTCGCATAACCGATCAGGAACATTTACCGTTTAAAGTTTCCTTATTAGGAGAGACGAAGAGAGTTTGGAGCTTAAACATGCAGTAACTTTGTCTTGAAAAGCTTTCCATACAATAATAACTAAGACAGATATTTAGGTGATCCCATTTAGCTGAGCCACCCTGTATATTGATTGTTTATGTACAAGAGAGTACAGCAAAAAGAAATTCTTACAAACTCACTAGGAAGTTATTAAATTTGATACACATTGTGGTAATAGAAGACAAGATGGAGCAAGCCAAAGCTCCGGAGTTTACTTTGACAGGTGTCTGTCTCTATTATCTACACTTATAAGCTAAACGACCGTCGCCTATATCTTAAAGCTCCGTTATTCTGATCGTATTTATTTGCTTCATCAACATAATTTAAGCACCATAGAACGAACAGGAGGACTTTACAATCTCGGTTTTAAATTTCCAGACGCTGATTTTATCCTCATTAAACGGTATATTAATACTACTGTGCCTGATAAAGAGCTACGATTACTTTAAAACCTTATTAAAAAATAGCTAAACAATCCACTAAGACATTAAGAAATTACAAAATATCAAAAAATCTACCTGTTCCTTTTCCTGCTGGTTCCTCGGCCAAAGGGTAACTGTTAAATAAATCTCGCCCAAATGTTGTTTGGGCCTATTGTGGTCTTTCAGTTCCAGCATGACATCCTGTGACTGGCCTAGGTCCAATTGCGTGAGATCCAATTGCGCTACGCCCATAAAGTCATCCTGCAGGCCCCAGTCGTAGTCGAAGACCTGTCGAAACGACCAAGGTCTTTTGCTAGTCAAAAGAAAGAGCAAGAAGAAACTGATAAAAATCCCGGCGACCATCTCCAAACATTCTAGGACGAATTGCAGAGCGAATAAAAAGAACACGATCTATGGAATAAATTTAATTTTCTTTCAGAATTTTTCGTGGGTGACTATTACAGTTAGCATCAAGAACGAATAGGACTAAGAATTTCTTTAGAATAAATTCATTCTCTTTTTTAATACACTGAGAGACTGAGTTGACAAAAGCTTGAGAAAAATTTCATTAAAAAGATTCTTAATAATCTTATATGCATATAACTTGTATAACGATGTAGAATTTACCTTGAATGTTAGAGACTGGAAAGGATCCTCGATTGGCAGAGTTACGCTTTCATCCCAAACTGGATTCAGGTCGCGGTGAACGGTCCGCGACTTGTGCAATAACCGACCCCCGCTTTTCACTTTCACGTAAGGATCACTGGCTCCTGAAATACACAATTAATATCCTGTTCTTCAATTCCATGCCAAACAATAGTTATTTGCTTAATCGAAATTTTATCATGATTTTGGGTAACATTCTACGAAAGGGGAATTACATGAAACTGGGGCAAGTCCTTTGATAGAGTAAAACCGGGAAACGTTGGGCTTTGGTAATATATGTATCGTGATACAGCCTTGCTATTTCTCTAAGAATAAGTGGTACTCTTTCTACATGGGTAGAATATTCTTCATGTGATGGAGGAAGGTTGAAAACTAGGTACTACATATTCGAAGAACAAGTATTTTATACTCTTCTTTTCTAAAAAAACAAAAGTGGCAAGTTTTTATATTTTTCAAAATTAACATCATACTTAAAAGGAGAACACATAATAATTATATTAGAAATTTTATTACACTATTCAATTATTGTAAATTACACAATTTAAATTACACAATTATAAATAATTGCTTCCATATTAAATTCATGAAATCTCTCATACACAAAAGCTACTTCAACTAATCAAAAGGACTGATCTAGACTAATTTGCCACCCTTTCACAGCTATTCGCGCAGTTCTTCAAAGACAGCTGGCAGAATCAAAATACACAGGCACAGTTCTACTTTCGTCCACTTATAAAGGCAGAAGAAGTGAAAAATGAAAGTTTATCTCACCGCATCTATCCATAGCAACAAGGTTCGCCCCTCTTTTGATGTGCAAACGAAGCTGGAAGAAAGCATGCTGCCTCAACGCTAATTCCCTTCTACGGGCGAGTTCCTCCTGAACGAACGAGCTATCATCCTGGCTGATCGATCCTCGAGCTTCCTCGTTCGAGTCCTTTGAGTGCTGGAAACTCAAGGATCCTTTCGAATATGCTTCGCTGCATTTTCCAGGGCTGTCTTCCGGTCTCGTCACGACATTCTGCCTTCCTCCGTATACCAATGGCGACTCTACGTGTACAGAAATATCAAACACGTTAAACACAACGTGTTGATCATATAGTATGCAGGATAATTCTAATTTTGGTAACTTAATCTAACTTAATCTTAATGTGAACTAACACCCCTCAGAGGAGATGTATAGTATACAATTTTCTGCTACTTTGGTTTTTCACCAAGATTTAACTTTGAATTACTACATTGAATTTTTTACATAGATTTAAACGTAACATTTCTACATTCCACATTAAAAAATATATAATTATTATAATAAGTGGGTTTAAAAATTAGTATACCGAAGATTAGTATTCTTAAAGATTATACATGCACATACATAAATGTATTTAGCATTCCTTTAATGTAAACATGATTCCAGAAAATACATTTAATGAATATTATTGTGAATAAATATTGTTGAATGAACGAAGTTCTTCAGCAGATAATTAACTTTAATCTAGCACTCAGTGTTTTCTTAAAACTGTAATCACAATAACTTCTTAAATAACAAGATGATATAATAATTAAATCAGAAAGTGTTTTCAAGTAAATATTTTTGAAGGAACTCTGTTCAACTTAGAACACTGTTCAATCAGATATGTACGTAAATAGTTTATTAGCTTGTGCAGTACACAGGAAAGCTTTTCAGTTTAACACCAGTCTAATAATGATGCACAAACGATAGAAACCCCTAGCACACGTTTCGCAGATCAATCAATATAATGAAACATAAACGACCTGCTCGTATCGATCCCCTGCATCAAACGTGCGCGACCTGGCTTTCAACATTTGCAAAGTTTTTCTCTTTTTCATAACTTGATCAAGAACAGAGAGAAAAAAGTTTCCCCTGCTGCGAAACAAATTTCAAAGTTAACATCCATTGAGCCTCGTTATTACTCTACTCGAGGATGATCTTTTTTATGAAAGCAATCCACCGTGACAGTTTCATCGTTCTTTGTTCGATCATACTTCAGCTAATTGAAACTTAATTTTTTCCATGTACTATATTGTTATGTATTGTACGTGCACGTGTATGTATTGTACTGTGCATGCTGAATGTTCTTATTTACATTTTCATCTTGTTCGTTTACACCTTTGACTTGTGTGCTTAAAATTTAAGCTTACTATTTACATATATTATCAGTTTATCTATCTTCCTATTGGTTTCTTTGTCTATTTTGCTTATTTAATTGCTTATTGACTTGTCTGCTTATCTACTTGAAATTGCCAGAATTCTTTCAAGACTATTGGAAAACCGACCATAAAACATAAAGTAACATAAATCGTATTATATTTTCATATTTAGTATTTTCTTGTATTTTATATGCGTATGTAGTTCTTTAGCAAGATGCATACTGCTATGATTATAAGTTCCTGCAAAGGGAAATTGTTATAATTTATCTGTATTAGAAACGAAGCAGCGCATAAGAAAATAAAGGATTTCTAAATCAAAAAATTGTTACATACAAGAAATTGGATACAGTAATGTAATACCAATCAATGATGACATGATGATAAATTAATTGGTCCTCTAATAATAAGTTAACAAGTCTAGAAATGATTGAAAACAAAAAAAGACAATATATGTATTTATTTATTTATATAATATAAATATTAATTATAATATAATGTATAATAAATAAATAAAAATATTTATATACCTGGATGAGTGAGACAGTGTCTGGCTGGACTCTGCGTAGCCGACGAACTTTTACTATGCTCCGAAGAGTAATCTGCAGCGTAATCGGATTCAACACCGTGAGATAACGTGGTACCGGCATCTTTCGACTTTTTCCGTTCTTTGCTTCTATTTCGACCCCACCGGCTCTTCAAGGTTGCGAAAAAGATGTGCGTACGTTGCGCCACCGAGGTGGCGTGCCGATGATGCCGATGATGATGGACGACACCAGAATCGGCTTGTTCACCGCGTCGTGACGGCGAACTGCTGTCGTTGTTCCGGAGCTCCGTGGCGCTTTTCGAGAGCTGACGGCTCCCGTTCAAGTTTAGTCGGGATCTCTCTTCCACAAGTCTGCTATCTGGAAAATTATTCTTCTATGTGATACGTAATTCCTTAACAGAATATAATATCGAACGTATTTTCAATACAGCCATGTTTCACGAAAAACAATCTCATCATAATACATTTCGCATACATAATACATAATACATATCATAATATAATTGTTCCACGAAATACATAAGCACATAATAATGTCTTATACATTATTAGTAATTCGTAATTAGTAATTAGCTATAAAATAATAAAATAACGTAATAGTATCGAGGGTCATGTAGATTGCATCGTAACTCATATTCAATAGAAGTAGGTTATGTTCATACGCATTAAAGCTCAATTTTAATCGGTTGACTGCCATGGCGATTACACATTAGCATTTGTGATGGCGCCACAGAAGTCTCTGTCCCTCTGGAGTGCATGCAATAGTGGTGCCACAGGGAAAATTAGTGGCCAGAAATATCAAAGCTGTCAGTAGCGTTATAAGTACGCTGCGGATAATTGTTAAAATTATGTATTTAGTATTTTCATGAACGCAATTAAAGCGATGGAATCTAACAGTAAGCGAAAAATCGTTTCGCTCGAAACGTTTAAATACGTATTATTAGTAGGCACGATATTTTAAAAATTTATTAAATTGAGAATTATTTAATTACTATTAAATAAAAATAATTTGGAAATTATTTCATGTACATTTTTTTAATTTCAAATTTCCTGTAACTGTGCAAACATTAAAATTGATAATTTTATAAATAACAGTAACATAATGATATACAATAATTATGAATATTCGTATACATATAAGAGACAATAATCTAGCTTAGCGTATGATTTTATACAAGTACGATCCATATTGATGAATGAGCCAAAAGAGAAGATAATAAGAGCAGACTTTATCTGCAAAAAATTGCTGTAAAGCTTGTAAACGTTCGACTGAAAGAACGGAAAGCTCCGCGTATCCATCCCGTATACAATATCGTTAGTAACGCGATCGATGTCCAAGAGCATGAGAAAGCCACCTGAGCCTTTAATTCCTCCAATGAGGTCGTTACAATCACGTTCACAAAGGCGTTTAATCACTAACAACGAGAGGGTAGTTACGTTGCAATATTCTGCGGCAGAATTACGTTTTATATGTACTTACATTATTAGTGAACAAACTATGAAACCGTCTAAATTTTTAGCAGTTCTAGAAATCAAGATACTATATCGATTTTGAATAAACCATGAACTCGTTGGAGAACGAGAAAAAAGTCCAGATAAAACTAGAACATCTGACAAAGCTATCACTCACGTATCTAGAACTCATCAACCAATATGAAACATATATAGATATACATAATATGTACATATGCATAAGCATATATCTAAGGAATTATTATGCAAATACAACTTTTAATTCACTCCTCTCCCATAAGAATTTAATATTATGTTACAATTATGTTTGTCTTACATTTTCAATGCGTTCCATCTGCAAAACATTCATTCACATAAATATAATAAACAAAATGTAGATAGCTAATATTATGTACATATCAATAATAAAATTTATACATTGAATAATGAAATACAATAAAATATAAATAATGAGATATCAATATAATATAAGGTTAGGAATGGTAAAAAAGTTAGGTACATGTATCTAAGTAAAAGTCTCTTATGGCAAGAGGATACCAAATTATTCAGGCATGCATTGAATTCAAAGGTTCTGGGGTTAAGTGCCATGCCATGTCTCAGAGACCTCTTACTAGAAGGCACCCACTCACCCCTTCCCCAAACGATAGTCAAATCTTCCAGGAACAATGTTCCTATTCTTGGGGGCAACACAATGTCGGGTTCCTTGCCATATGTACTGTGTACATAACCGAAGACTCACACGCGTCTTTCAAGCAATTAATCCCATGACACCTGATAGCTATTTGGTTTCTCTAGCTACTCTTGAACATTATTTACTCTCAGAAGAATTTTGGTCAAATGCAAGTTAAATATGCTAGATTTGTGATAACAGATTTTTCTATGAAACTATACAAGAATTAATTCGTATATAGTAACGTATATTATCAACAATTAAACGTGTCGATCTACTTAACAATGAGATTTTTAAATTATGTAAAATACTATACAATATAAATAACAAAATAATACTGGTAAACTGCTACAAATGTGATTTATTTAATATAGATAACCTAAAAGAAGAAAAATAAAATATTAATAATTAAAATAATAAAAATAAAAAACTGATTTTAATCAACAGGTAAAATATAATGTCCAAGTGTTTATTTGGAAATACCACTTCACCTTAATAACATGGTGTACCTACTACATCTGTATAACCTGCGTGCGCATGCAACCAGCTTATTAAATATACGCAATTGCTGGTCAAATGGGAGATCTGTCTGAAATTTTTACAAGATTATTTGGATTGCATCAATATGGCTTAACATATTTTCAAACAAAGATGTTAATAACCAATGGCTTACGTTAGACGCACTGTTATACAACATATGATATAATTAATGGTACAACCACGAAGAAAGCACAGTCTATGCGACAATACGGATAATGTTGTGCCACATTAAGTTATAGAGTGATCGTACTAGTCAGAGTAGCGACGTTAAGAATTCTTTATAGGATTATCTTGAAAATTAGGATTTTCTAATATATGTCTTTTATAAGATTTTCTATAGCATTATATGTAATATATATAGTGTAATTATGGATTAAATTGAGTAAAATATGGCGATACATACAATGGCGCTAGTAGATACAACAACCTTTAAAGTCGTTCATAGGAACATCTTAGAGGTTAGAATTATCTTATATTTTTTGTAGGCATTTCCTATAGCACAGTATTTGAATATCCATCATATAAAACTTTTATATTATAAATACATATTATTATCTCCTCTATGCATCTATATATCGTACTTCATCATACATGCAAATCATTCTAAAAATACAACGGGAAGAGAAACGACATTTAACCAAGCTGCAGAAACGCCACAAAGCTTGGTAGAGTGAGTAAATTGGATATAATATAGGGAATTAGAAACACTCGATACCTCGCTTAAAAGGTTATTGATGTACAGTCTCTTTGTAGGGAGATGGGTTTGAGGACGACAAAAAATACAAGAAAAATACATTATATTTATTTCTATGGGAACTAAATGGAGGTAATATTATGAATACCTAAGCGATATTTTATGATCCAATGATGAAAGAGGAAGTGACGTTGCATGGAAAAATTGTTTATCTGTAAAAAAAGCAGCCAGTTATCTCTTACTCTGTTAACTAAAAGTTTCTATAATAATATAATTACTAGATTAAAATATTTCATTTTTAAATTATATTTGTAATTATAAGATGTACATTGTGATATTTTATGATTCTTTTTAAAAATTTGGTTAATAATTGTTCATTTTAGATTGTCGTCTAATATTATTTTTCTGTTGAATCGTACAAGATGATTTCATAAGAAAGAAAGTATCCAGAGGGAGGAGAAATGTAATTCAGTGTGTTCAATGTTATTAGATTTCGGCCAGATTCGTCGGAAACGAAAATAACACATCGATCCACGAGAGAAAACGGATTTGATAGGGAATGGTACTATTACAGGATATTGCTCTAATCTAATTGATTGCGGATAATGGAAAATATGTAATTCTAATTTTCAAACCGAATATAGTTACAAGAAAAGAAACAATGAAAAAAGACAAGATTGTAATTTCTGTTTTTTCACGAATTACTCTATGCATGATATATATGTCAGAATCTTACTGTATCCTTAATTTTGAATCAGCACATAATTGAATACACAATTGAAGTACATAAAATGACACATGCAATTTTAGGTGCATCAAACAGCGCCACTACTGGGGAGTTTTAAGAGGCTGCATTTCTTCCACCAACTATGCTTCTAGCTCTAACTCAGGCAAGTAGTATAACAGACGATTAAGTTGACCAACTGTGATTCCAATTCATACCCATAATAAAATTTCTAATAAATTTTCACTTTTAGTTAAATTTAATATAGATTTATGTATAGATCATAGATACAGAAATTATTACATGTGATTTACATATAATATCTTAACTGTACACTTAACTATGATCTCAATCAAATTTAATATGTAAAAAGAGCATGTAAAGCAGTGGTTTAATTCGATGACACAATGACAATCGCAATGGAGCAAAATTTAACGGTTTACGTAATCGCATAAAAGTACATTTAACGGTCATCACCGACAATGCAGCCTCGTTGAGCCTTGTTGACTGTGATCACATGAATCCAGATTTTATCTCATAGCGTTTAAGTGAATCAAATGGGGAAAAAATCGAACTTAACGAAGTATTTGTAGAGTGATTGAAATAACTGGATACGACACAATGACCAGATTTTATTAACCCGTGAATGATTAATTATAGGAGAGTCAGTTTTAATGCGATTTCGTCAATTTATAAAACAGATAATTCATAAGAGAGATACGATATTATGTAAATTATGAAATATTTAGCGATAAATATCGTATTTTATATGTCGAATATTTTCGATTTATATAATTTTTGTAAAGAATTAGAATTGAAAAATTCATAACAAAAATGACCCTTTGAATCATAGTCTATATAGGTGACATAGCAAGATAGGTTAAGTTATTTAATATTGAAATATTTAGTTTTAATTTGTATTTTGTATATTATGTGATAAAAAGCATTACGAGCCTACAGTCGATAACATCTATCGTGCAGTCAATTAGTTATCATTTTCTCCAAAATGGTTCCTAATGACTACGGAACTACTGTGAACGTTCCTGCGGACTTTGTTCCGCTGAAAGTGTATTAGAGTTGTATATATACATATACTTGCACGAATAGTGGTCCATACCGGATTACTGATTGGAAATAATCTATCGACCTATAAGATTCCTGTAACCAATATCTTTCTAGACTACTCTCTACCGTGATTCCATTGAAATTTGGAAAAATTACCGCATTCGAAAAAACAATCTCCTTACCGAAAGGTTTCTAGAAGGAATTGTAAAAACAAGAAAACCTAACCTTTTAAAGAGTACGTTTAATAATAAAGAAAACAATAAATAGTCTAAGAAAAGGGTAATAAAACAAGTAATGTAAAAATATACATAAAAAATTATAATAATAAAAGTATAATAGAAGAATAGAAAAAACATTAAAAGAAGTACAAGGACACCAACAATACTAACAACGAGCAACACCATAGAGAAGATACGATATCAAAACACAAAGAAAAATAGTGCATTTTCCATATGAAAATACGACAAAGGAACTTTAAGATATTCTCAAAGACAAAGTTCCTTTAAACTCTTTTAAAAGATATCCCAGAAGTCCAGATATCCTAGGTAACCAGAGGACATCATATGTCAAAAGCACAAGACCGGAAAGCTTTAGGTGGATGAAGTTGACTTACAAAGTCGCCAACGTGAAAATGTGACACAATATATATACGGAGTAAAGAAAGAAACTTAAAGAGAAATACAGAATTACAAAAAAATCTTCAATGCAACTTCCAAATAAAATCATGCCCAAGCACCAAATAAAAAAAAACCAAACTAAAGACAACACACAAAATCACCAATACTTCCAACCATTACTATATCATCATTTATAACAAAGTCGTCACTTAATCAAACTCTTTGGAATTCCACAAATGTTTCTCAATTTTCAAGCAATGTACAAACAGCATGGTATTCACTATCAATTCTTTTGTATTCGGTACTTATCTAGATAATTGGAGGAACTGACCTAGGTCAATATACAATATCTAGCATAACTCCCGTACCATAATTGACAGCAATAGTCAATAACAAAGGTAGAGGACAAAAGGTTAGGAGGATTAGCGCACTCACCCACTTGTATCTGTTCACTGTCCTCCGACCCAGCGAGTAGCTCGACGCTCTTGCTCATCTTATCCACCGAATACGCGGTTTGTATATCGAAGCTCCAGCTCGCGAGCCTTTAATCTCTTCTTGAAGTGCGCCAGTCTGCCGCATGCCGACAGCATGATTTCGTCGGGAGATCAACGAACCTAAGGAGCATCGGCAACCAGCCGCATATCCCGAGTTTCCACGGGAACCAACCTCACTTTCAGATGATCCTGGATCCCGTCAATGCTTCCACGGCTGCTCCATGCTTTTCGCGATTCAAGTTGACGCGATCAACTGCCGTGATAGATGAAACAATCGTGAGAATGCGATACCATGAATTTTCATTTATACTAACATTCGAAACTTTGGGTACACATACCCTATTTCTACTATAAACATGTCTGGTAAAATTGAAAACGAAATACGTAGCAAACACGAGATTTGTGCAGAATTGTGAAAAAACAACGCAAGATGGCGGTACGGTATTGTTCGCATTTGTATCTGTTTCGTAAACTTTGCTATAACATATTTGTATATTTTTATATTAAGTAATTATCAATTTTAATAAATGCAATTGCTCGATTGTTATTAACTACTAAGAACGTTAACTGTTATATTAACTAAATATATAATGTTATATGTACGTTTATAAATAAAAAGCACATAGACTAGACAAGACTTAGAAGAAAAAGGACGTGAAACAGTAAAATTGTATCCCCCAAATTGTATCTACAAAAACCCCAAACTTCAAATTATAGCGATGAGGATCATTTTTCAAACAGTAATTAGTCAAATTATCTAAATTCGAACAAGTTAAAACCATTTTACTAGTATAAACTTATTACTTACTCGATACAAGTTTCTACTCTAATTATTATTAAACAGGTTACATGACTTCAATTTTCTTATATTCATGTATTTAGCTTCAAACCAGTTTATTGTTGTATACCTATTACCTTACTTACAATTAGTAAAAAATATGGTTCTATATTTCAAAGAAAATTCTTTCAACTACCAACAAACAACAAGGAGCTGGATCTAATCTAATGTTATTTAACTTTATATTTGTTGACATTGATCCTCTAGGCCTAATTGATGTTAGATATACGCCATTCTAGATAAACAATTCGATGATTTAAATTCAAACAATTTCAAGTAAAATTACATTGGACAAAAAATTAAAATTAAGTAACCTGACTAATCGGAAGACTTGAATAGTTAGATAGAATAAGACAATCACAGAAGAAAGATAAGATAGTAGTCAAACGCAGTACATGATTAACCTTCAAATGGCTCTCAGCCATCAATATCTCTGACCTCTAACGTAAACACACGTACATAAACGCACAGCTTCCTCTGCCGTATCGAAATTTGTTGAATGTGCACGGTCCAATAATTTAGCATCTGTTGCCGTCTGACTTAAAGTAGAGGCCAAGAGTATTGACTGGTTAAGGGCATTGCTCCTCCGTTGCTTTACCACACTGATCAATACTATGTAATGTAATGTAAATGTTATATATAATATGTATTTGGTTAAATAGATAAACGTTAGAAATATATAGAAAGTGGTCTCGATGTATTAATTGACGCCGCTACGTACGAGAACGTACCACTACAGTGAATACTGCCTATAGTTGTGCGTCTGTGGCAGCGTATGTGTCAGAATTGGTTGTCGGCTTAACTTGTCTTCTGTTTATAAACAGGGGTCGAACGAGCTTAAAGATACCATGCATACCGTGCATATACAAGTCTGCAAAAAATGTGTGTTATCCTCGTTTGTAAACAGAAGATGGCGGCCGGTGATTGGCAGACAATACTGACTCGTAGACTGCCACAGACGCACAACTGTAGGCAGAATTCACTGTAGTGGTACCGACAGTCCTTCGCGAATATCTCGGTAGCTAAGCGAGTTCTGCCCTTATATGTTTAGAAAAAAGTTGTTCCAAATGTTAGATTTTACAATATATCTAAAAATCATAGAAATCGAAGTCTAGTCAGTCCTTCTACAATTTTACCGAATGTAATTTCTGCTATGGCAATAACTTTATGATATAAACCCTCTTTCATCTATATTCTTTAGTATATTTTCTTTCTTCGTACAAAAGTGAATCCATTCTTCCTCCTACGGCAAGAGTGCAATGACGCTGGACAAGAAATAATTTTGATCAATCAGTACATTCAATCTTACTTCATAATGATGCACCGTATGGTAAAATTCAACGAATGTTGATATGTACATCATAGAAGATTGTACATTTACGCGCATCGGATACTATATAATAACATGTTATTTGTTGCGCGCTCTTATGTGACGCGACGTTGTACAGCGCGCTTGTGAATCTGACTTATGTAATTCTTATCAGGATACTCTACAAATATCACACATTTTAGAATTATAATCTATTAGTTAGAACGAAACAAAGAATGGAGACTTAAACAGTCAAAGATTGTTAATTGGAAATATCGTAGTAAAGAGAATGCGGATTTTTATGCATTTATGGAAAATTGCAAAAATGCATGCAAAGTATATTAACTTAAAGTAGAATACTTGTTATAGTATTTAGTAGGTATAGCAAAACTTTGCAAGTAAATTTTAGTCTTTCAATTATTTATATTCGTATAACTAAATAATTATGTATTAGTAAAATTAATAAAGTTATTGATTATTTTAATTCTCATAAATATCCGCAGTCTAATAATAAATGTTAAATAATGGTATATTAATTAATGGTATATTGACATATTTTCATATTGTCTAAAAATTGTTTAAAAATAGTGAAAAATAAAATGATTGAAACTACATAATATTTTTTACAGTACATCTTAATATATTAAATCATTATACTTTAAGGTCTATTTTACAAATATGTACGCAGGATAAGATAGTAATGGTGTAAGATTAATATAGCTTTCAACCAGAACATGTACCCAAAACTTTCGTGCGATAGTTTATAGATAATATGTAGATGTACTTGTATAAATATTGCTTTGATAAATGGCTTTGCGAGAGTTGATAAATGGTAATAATTTCAGAAGAAACAATTTCAGGTGGTCATGGTGATTATTCTCAATTGAAGAATCAGTTAGGTTTTATTATTATTAATTATTATTAGGTTTAAAGTAACGGTCGATAAGCTATAGTGATCTGTGCTTAGAAAAGTACACTGGTGAAGTTTGACGCTTTGTAGCGTAATGTGAGAATTAAATATATTTACTTTTTTGTAAAAATAAAAATAACTAACATATATATATATATATATAGTTTTCTTAGAAATAGAAATAACTAACGTATACATATAGCTTTCTTAGAAATAGAAATAAACCATAACATTCTTAGTATATGTCATTTAACAATGGATGGTAGAGAGATAGTAAAGTTCCATAATTGACGTGAGAATAGTAAAAAGAGAAAATGACAACATGTATAGGTAGGCCTGCCTTTGATTGTACGTGTACCGTGTACAGGGTAAGAAGTGGGGAAGATATAGTAATGCGACGTGTGTTGACAGTCCCGCTTGTAATGCTGAACTGTGATAGTGTTACGGCCTAATAGTATCCTACATTATTGAATAACATGTACCGCAAATGTGCCATTATGCACTTTGTAATTACCTGACAAAACAAATCAATAAGTTAAACCAATAAATCGTTCTTTTCGTTAAATTCTAAAAACCAAATAATTTCAAAATCCCAAATATTCCACTGTTGAATTGTTTGTTCAAAAAGTCACACCTGTTTTATTCTGTTACAAATTTTACAAAATAAATTTTCCTCAAAATTAATTCCTCTGTAAAAAAAAAATTATATTCTCTACAATTTTAATTCAAAATAATTTTCGCATAAAAATTCAAACAGTGTGATTTTACATTTTTATAAATGTTTCAAATTTTACTTTTACAATAAAATTTAAATATTCCCTACATTGCAAATATCCCTGTGTAATACGAGATTTATTTTATTATTCATCAAAAAAAAAAAAAAAAAGAAAATATACAACGCATCTATGGCAAACGTAGTCGCTATTGCACACAAAACACTTCTTGCAGCCTTTGCACTGATTAAATATCCATAAATTTCTGTTTAATTTACGTGCCGATGGCCAGCTCCACAGGAAACAGAAGCTGTCCAGAATGATTCACGATCGCGTGAATATTGCGCAAATTACTTCCGCCCTTAAGACTCGAACTTTCAACGATTTTCTGACAAACTAATAAACACCATATTATACATGAATTTATAAGTGAAATCTCTTTCTCTCCTTAGCACTGAATTGTTCGATAATATCAAAAAATATAATAACAATTAATCTCTTTTTGTTTAACTTTGGATTATTACTAAGGCTAAATGTACAATATTTTGCTTCTGAGATAACACTAGTGCTAATATTCTAGTTTACTCATTATTTAAATGTTTTGCTTGAACATTATCCACGCGTGTCTGTGAAACCCTATATGTACTAGCAAAAAAATAGGTTAAGTTTAACGCGTTTACTGGTGAGACATTTTATATCACATAGTCATTGATTACATTATAGTACAGATAAGCATCATACTCACACCACAAATAAAAACACCAGTACCATCTTTGTAGAAGACATAACTATTGGTAGCACGTTTCCTACGTGGGAGAAGTTGAAACGAAAAAATTCTATAAGGTTAAGTCGTAGGCAGACTTGAATTAATTCCATAAATATTATAATGATCTTCACTTCAGAATCTAGAATATACTATATGCGCAATAAATAATTTTTATTCATAACATGTATAATAATTTACGATCACGATTAACCTTAACAGTCCATTCATTAATAAGGTTATGTTCAAATGAAATCCTAAAGTGATACTTCTCAATGCTTCGAACATTTTAAATATGTAGATTAAAGCATTTCGGGAATAAGGCTATAAGGACTTTTGGATTCAAGGTTATTAACTTTTAATGATAATAATAATAGTTTGATAAAGTGATTGTTATATTGAAGACAGAACTGTTAAGGGTAAGTACTTCTAATAATAGTACCTATAATAGAGAAGAAAAAGCTTGATACCCACAACAAATTGTATACAGTAATTATTTCGTCATTGCTATAAATGGACAATACACATATTCACAAGTACATGGAACAAAAGAAAAAGTGGTAAAAATAAGTACTTCGTCTATTTATCCTCTGCACACTCAAAGATATGAATTAGCATTACACAAACGCGTGATTACACTCGTACTATAAATAGCATACAATATAATATGATTTCGCTTTAGCATTATTTTTGTAAACAATTTAGTAATAGTTATGAAATATTTGTATATATATGAATTTAAAGTATAGAAAACAAGCTTTCTAATAAAATAACTTTCATTTCGTTATTTTTGGTATATTAGATTTTTTATGTATGAAGTAATAGCAATTAATACATTTCTTTTAAGGTATAGGAAATTGACGTTTAAAAAGATTATCTCAGAACATTCTTATGTTAATCAAGGGTTAAATAAACATTGTACGAAGATATTTATTATTATTTTAAGAAAACAGTTTACAGGGGATTTTTGAAAAGGTATGTATGACCAAATGGGACATCAAGATTTTGCGTATGAATCACGATGCGATTTCTCAAATTCGCTTGATAAAAGCTTGTGCTATAAGTGGAAGATAAACACGTTGCATCGCCATTCCACTCGCCAAGTTAAACAGAACAAAAATATTCGTAGAGAAATTTGGAGAGAGAAGAATAAAGTATGTAATAGTATAGAATAAGGTAATAAAAAAATTATGATAGCTGTTAAAAGCACAGTTTTACTTGTACATTATAATCTTATATTATGATCTTATAATTTTCAAAATTTGTAACGAACAATTTTTCTTAACAACAATAATCGTTTCAAATTCCAAATTTAGGATAGCAAAGTATCTTCTCAAAAAATTTCATAATAAAAGCAATTATTCCAAGTTCCATATCTTGGATAGTAAAGTTCCTTTCTCAAAAAATAATTATTCCAATTTCCAATTTTTGTGTGGCAAAGATACTCTTCTAAAAAACATACAAATAAAGAAAGTATTTCAATATCCAAGACAAGTATTCATATACTATATAACAAAAAAAAATCGTGATAAGTTTTATAAAATACACTGCGATGAATACAAACGATTTTTATAAGAAATTAATAAATTCAGTTAATCAGGCCGTGACTTTATCTTCGCCAGAACGATAATAAACTTTAAAACGCCAGAAACTTTATACGTAAACGAGAATGGTTGAATTGCAGAAACTGTGAAATAAATTCTAGATCTCAGCGTAGAGTACGAAGGAAGACGGAAGTTGCCGAGGAAATACGAACTGATAAACAAATAACGGCTACGCGGCGCTACGGAAATCTGAGAACGTACATATGTGCCAGTCTCGCTTGAATTCCTGAATGCATGTTGCGTTTGTCCTTTATTTACTATTACTTTTAATTGGTTCACCAAGTTAATAAAAGTCGTTTTAGTTGACTTCCTTTTGATCAATTAAGGACTTCGTGGGAGGGCACTTTAAATGGCCTTCGAATCATAACTGATGTGTCACTATTGATATTCATAATGCTATGCTTCATTTATTTTAAAATCCTCACCTGATTGAATATCTATAAAAAAGATAGAATCAAATGATGAGTATTAAAATTGAATTTGGAGGTACTTGATCATTCAATTTCGGATTTGAATTTTTATTGATATTTAAAATTTGGATGCTTAAATTGGAATTTCTTAGTTTGAATTAATATTTGAGTGTTTAAATTTGAATTGATTGAATTAGAATCGTTAAATTTGAATTTAAAATTCGAGTTTATACTTTAATCCCGCACGGACACCAGGCCGCTTCTGGGGCCGCAACCGACTAAAATCTCCATGATGACTGCGATCGAGAGAAGCCCGGAAACGCCTTTTAAGGACTATTGTAAAACTAACAAAGAAAATCGAATACTTCGCCGCCGATTCTGAATAAACCTAACATTTTTTGAATACGTAACCTAGATGACATACTTTTACCCTGCCTTCATACTGCATATAACCTCACTTTTCTTATCCCCTAACTTAAAACTCACTTCACTAAAAAAACTCTAATCTAAACTATTCAAGAAACACCTAGAGCTTGCAACAAAATGATCAAAGAATCTTCCTTGTCACAGTTTCTCGTCACATAAGTAAGATAAACGACCAACCAAGAACATGATACTTCCTTAACAAAATAATCCCTTCAAACTCCATGACCTGGCACACAATTGATTTTTCCCAGAGCAAATACTTGCAACGTACAAAGATATTGCTCAGAGAGCAGAAAACAACGGTTTAATTAATTGCAACGTCTGATCGAGCTTGAGGAAGTAAAAGGGGCCACTTGAACGACCGTGATCCTGTGTTCTGTCGAGATGAAAGAGGGCGACGTTGCAGAATTTCACGAAACAGAGCAAAGAAATATGTAAGTACAAATACCACTTGGTAAATAACTGGCAGGCTCGGGTCAGACGCTTATAAAATGCTCGTCATCGACCATCTGCTCGAATTCATTTTCAACTCGGTTAATTTTTCTACGTTGCCAGCCTGAGAACGGCTAAAGGATTATGTACTTCAATTAACTCTGTTAACGATTGTTAAAGCCTTTACGGAAATCTTTTCTGCAGATAATCAACTAACCGATTCTTCCAGATTTTCTTCTTTATCTTCGTTGTCTTCCTTCTTCTTGATTTGTCCATTATTGCGACGAAATTTTATACTGATCTATGCAGTGAAAAGTGGCTTTTGATTTCTTGATTCTTCCATGGTTGATTTTTATTCTTAGAAGAAATAGTGACTAAGATTTATAATCTTTGCTTTTTAATTTGTATACTTTCCTCTTTTGTTGTGGATGCTGTTGTTGTTGTGTAAAGTGATTTTTAATTCCTAAAGGCGATGTTCTTTATAATATATGAATTTTTAACCTTTTCAATATTTCCTTTCAAACAGTTTTCCAAGAATTTTCCATTACTTTGTTAAACTATTCAAGGCTTTTTAATTATCCTTCCTTTCAATTTATTGCAATTCTGTTACCTCTATACAATTTAATTCTAATTGAACTAATTTCACAAAATACAATATCTAGCTTTTACGAATAAAACTATTTCATCGCATTATCTTAACAGAAATTATTAAATCCGCAATCCCGATATAAAGCTACAAGATAAAAATCGACGTTCATCCAAAAATAATGTATCGTTTCTGTTTCTGTCATCAGTAAATGTACGGTTGACAAAAATATCATTCGACGCCGAGGCAACGCCACATGCAAGGATGATGGTGAAATTTAATTAACATATTCTGGAGAAAAATTTCCGCACTGACGCGATGCAAAGATAAGATGAATCGCGTGGTTATTGAATTACGAACTACTAAGTTTAACGGAAATTGATCGCTTTCAATTAAAATAACGCCAAAGAAACAAAACTTTTCAGACTGACTTAATTATTATCATTAACCTTTTCGCTTTAACTTTAATATATGAGTTTACTTGCACAATTGACATATCTAACATAATTAGTGAAATTTTTAACTTATCACTGTAAAATTGCAAGAAATCTACAACTTACAATTTGTAACTTGCAAAATTCTAAAATAGGAACTTACAATCTATAACCTATAATTTGTAAAACTGCAAAACTACAAGATTGTAACAATGTGAATTCATAAAACACAAGTCCATAAGCTACAATAACCTATAAATGACTTACCGATTCACTGATATTATTACTTGATAAATTATTGTGCGAAAGGACTCTGATACAGCTACAAAATGTTTCTAAATGAAATTTTTCTATTTAAAAATTTCAATATATTAACTCATATAGAAACGATCATATATGTGAAGTGAATACGGAGAAAGAATACTGAGAAAGAAGTACATTGTAGAACATTGTAGGTTATGAAGGGATATAAAATGTTCCCCTTATATTAGCGAGTATATTAAAACCTGCAGATCGATATATGGTCGTGCCGCTTAAAGGAATGCTGCATTGTTGCTTACGCTTATCTCGCGATTAGGCTACTCGCAGACAACACCTTATCCACTCCTTCTGTCAACCTAACCCCAATCAAGACAGCCATTAATGTGTGTAGTATGTAGAAAATGCAAAGAAAATGGTCTTCATTCATTATAGCAGAATATACTTGTTTTATAAATAAGTATGTGCCTTTGTATCGTTTAGAAGGGTTAAAATGGTTTTGAGTTAGGCTCACGTGGAGTAGGAAATATATGTTGAAACGTTGGGCTCCACGTGGATCATCTGTGACCCATAATATTTATCGGTAGCAAACTTATTATAGAGAATCCAGTGTATTTTTATTCGATGTAAACCGGAGGCCACCGCAAAGCCGAAAGGCAAGCGGAAATAAAGATATATAAGATACTATAATGAATCTAAAAAAATATATATGAATATGAATAAGAAAGAAACTACTAATAATCTACTACTTTGGATGCTTGGTTTAGAATATCCCAATTTTATGACAACCTTTATTCAAATAAAAATTTGTTCGCCAATAATAATTCATTGTTAATGAATAAAGAATTATAGAAATAATAACAATAAAAGGATGATATTTTTTTACTATGAATTTCATAAAATCGAAATTCGAAAATTTCAAAGTAATACAAGCAGAATATTAAAATTTTTGCAATAAATATATTATTTAGAAAAAAATTCATTTTTGAAGTATCTTGTCATGCAACATTGAATTCAAACATTTTTCTCCGCTTGTATCAGATCACATTTGTATCAAAAAAGCGCACAACGTCCTTTCCAAACTTAAAATTCTATTTGTTGCTTCAAATAGATCAGACACGCGATAACATAGTTCGCATTCCTTTGCGCGACAGTGGTTTCTTTAGATTTAAAAAAGAAGACAAGATATTTGAAAGTTTCGTGCGGCAAACTTATCTCGCCATTTACCGTATTAAATTCCCTGTCCGACGCAATGTTTCGGAATCTTTCCAACGCTATGCCTTAATATTCTCGACAGACTGTTCAACTTGCTGGGCTTTGCAGAATCTATTAAGGAGAGCAAATTAAAATTTTAATCAAAGCGCTTCTCACCATCAGAAGACTGTGTGGTTAAAAAAGGAAAACGTTTCGTCGATTCGAAGAAACATTTCGACGCAGTTTCTCAACGTTTTCAATTGACCAAATTACGGTACAATCTTTTATCGTATATTTATAACCAATTCACAAGGAACAAATTAGAAATTTATTTCAATTATAAATTACATAAATGATTCGAATTTTATTTTGAGGTTATATAGAACAAATTAGAAAAAGAGAAGTGAATTAAGAAAAACTGAAATCTTCGTTCATAACTCGATGATTTGTTAATAATGCGACAAAGAACGAATTAAATAATCACAGATTAAATAATCTTATGCTGCGCAGATAAAATAATCTTATGCTGCATGGTTCTTAATACGCTACCTATCGCGTGGTTATACATATTCCGTAATGCATCCGGTTCCGCAATCTTTTTCCTTATTGACTTAGCTTCCGTAAAGATACATCCCGTTCTTCGTTTTGTCAAATAAACACAGCATTAATAAGATTCTCTGAACAATACTAGGTACCTTAAGTCTTAACCGAATTTCCCCTCGAGTTTCCCAATCGATCGTCAAACTTTTCTGCTAAAATTCACACGAAATCTCGTTACGTCCTCGTCCAATTTTCGATATCGCGATTCTACTACTTTTTTTCTTACTTAATACTTTGTGTAGCGTTATTACACTGCGGATGTTTATACACCTATAGAAAACTTAAATATGCAGTCATATACAAAATGTAGACAATATTTAAAAACGTACAAAATGTAATATTTGAAGAATGAAATTCTTACTTAGGTTCCTAAGTTCCTTTTTCTCTTAATTAACCTTTTCGAGGCTAATGGTACACTATGTCCCAAGATGGCTTTTAGAACGACTGCTGAAAATTTGAATTTTTTAGCATTCCATTATAGGTGGAATTTCATATCTCATTTAAAAGATTACATTTTATTTATGTGTCTCGATTTAAGAGCATTATAGTTCGTACATTATCAGATTCATTGCTAAAAAAAATTCGTTTCAAAAGGGTGAAGTCCCATTTTGTCAGTCGTGTTCATAAAAACATAAATTTCCATAAACATCCGCAGTTATCATATCCATCAATCCGTTTTGATAACAATATTTTTCCTGTTTCCATCTATATGCTCTTGCACTTTGTCTCTAATCTTACTTCGCATTTCTTAACCTCTTTCTCACCATTCACCTTTCTTTCATCAAACCTAACCAGCAGAGCATTCTTAAAAGTGAAAAATTATTTCGTTTCGCAGATGCAGGTGTGTCCTTACTGTCTATGTAGGCATGTGTATGTGTGTGTATTTCTGTCACAAGAACATCACCACCTATCGTTGCGTAGGCGTAGCATGCGATTTAAACGTTGAACACATTACCTTATGATCGCCTTGAGGGGCACCACAATGCGATGGATGTTGCACTTATCGAATGATACAACACGAAAAATGAACTATACGACCGCGTGAAATTTTGCTGAACCGACGAGAAGACGCAAGAAACATACCACCCTTCGTAAACCCGACGCTTTCGTGTCCGAGAGGCCACTGACAAAACTCGCGATTCCCCATTTTGCTCGAATACTCCTACCCCTACTCTTTGCAGTGTCATTGGAAGGGAGAACGGTGTAATAAGGATAGAAGATAAGGAGAAGTAGTAGGAGTAATAGAGAGGGAAAGAGGCTTTATCGACCCAACCGAACAACCACCAGTGCAAAAGATGGAGATACACTGGTAGCGATGGGTCTAACGAAAATATTTATCGTCCTATAGCATGGTACAAGTAGTTATCTACTTAGTTTTCAAGTAGTTATTTACTTAGAGTAGGTATGATACAGATATCGGTTCTATTTTCACTTTCTTAGGAGTTCAACTTTTATTTGTGTATTATTATTAAACATTATAAATGTTCTTTTTCAGGACTTACGGAAAATAAGTTTAAGTTACGCGAAAGTATGGAAATAATGAATGTTTTACTTTATTTTATCACGTATTAAAGCTATTATTATTAGAAAAAGTTATGTTATTTGTATGTAATATTGGAACAAATGTAACATTAAAGTCCTTTCATTTCCCATTTTTAATTTCAAGACACAATATTGTGATTCATTTTGTCATCCTATTAAACTTGAGAAATATTTCTCTAAACTTAAATTAAACAATTTATCATTCCACTTCATCCATTCGTCATTTACAATATCAAATCGCAATATTATAATTCATTATTTTATCATAATGAATATAAAAAATATCTTTTCATGTTATAAATGTAATTTATAGCAAGTAATCTCTATAATAGAGATTGATGGATATGACCAAACCGTTTAAAAATACATATCATCTATCGGCAAGTAGTTAAATACTCACAAAGTGGCCACTTTTTTTTGTAGCCTGTTGACGCCGTACGGAGGTGAGGATCAATGCCATCACTATGCACATGCACGCTTCCGTGGACGAAGTTGACGTACGACAAAACGGCGCCAACGTGGTCTCTGCCAGGCCAATAACGTCTTTGGAAATTTTGACGCTTCCGAGTGGGGTCGCGTGGAATGAACAATTGAAGAACAGACAGGGAAACGAACAATCGTAGATAAGCATTGTGTATGCAACGACTATTCGAATGTTGTCCACTTTATACGAATATTAGGTCAGTTTTTCACCAATCATTTAAATACCTGCAATTCATAGATACATAGAATTTTGTTCTTTATTGAATATTATATTATTTTGTTTCATTTTGAATAAATGTAATTGATAGAAATTTTCAAAAATTGTTCATCAATAATTTCTGCCATATGTAATTTATAATATTTTTGTGCTATATAGTTTATTAACATATGGCAGGAACTGTAGACAATATTTTTATAAATATGCAATACCTCTTAATTCTAGTTTTGTATACTCTATAGTGTTCTGAATTTTGTATTGACTGAAAAAAGGATTAGGTTAATTAATGCATTGATCACGAAATGATTAAACTTAGAACGCTTTATCGACTTGCCTCAATCCAACGAAATACGTTCTTATGAAGTGCATATGATTCTTTGGTGAACTTGAAAGAGGTAGATTGTTGTAGAACTCTCGACTTCGCTGAAGAAAGCAGATTCTATTTCAGTAATGAAAATCTTATAATGCGTGATGCGAAACTGAATTCCGCATCAAGCTTTTATTAATTAAGGAAGGTACATTAAGATGATTAGTAAAATGTACCACACCTGTTCAACGTTTGCACGCAACTCCTGTTCTTTTTTAATATTCCAATTTCTCTAATCTCTAAAAAAAAGCACATCAACAAAGAATGAGATTGAAAAAAGTTAACATTTTTTTCTGTATGAAATATAGAAAATTTATTATCATTTTTGTAAATTTCCGTTTAGAATAAAATAAAAGTATCATGTTCGTTAACCTTTTATTTTTATATGTTCTTCCTTTTTACTTATACATTATTTAAGAAAATTATTTCAGAAAATTATTTTATTTCAAAATCAAATATTTATTAAAGAAATTCTGTTTGATTTTGCATACCATTACAGAGTAGCTCTCCCTTGATGTTTATTGTCCGTTCAAAACTGTCTTACTCTCCTTACTCTGCCATGATCATCCTTTTCAAATATTTAGCCAGAAAGTACGCGGCAAATTGAAACAATATTTCAATTCTTAACATTTTACGTAACGTTTTATCTAAAACATTAATTTCAAAAAGAATTATTATTTATTATAAATTACCACAAATGCTATTTTAAATTGTTATTCTATTGGCCACTAGAAATGCTAATTCGGGAAGTTTCAGGTTAAAAATCACAAATTACAAGTTATTCTGTCTATCAACAGGATATATATAATAAACACTATATATGTACGTGCGTGTGATTATCTCATTTGCTTCATTTGTCTTTTCTCTAAAAGGATATGAGTTATGTATTCACTGTGGCACACCTAGGTTAAAAGGCCATAATTCTGTAAATATATCATGCTGTGAATAAGATAGATATTTCCTTTATTTAAGCTTGATACTCATCGAAAGTAATATATCACAGTCATTTACGAAATTCAAATGTTATTCTTAATAATAAATCAGTTGGTCCTTCAAATATTCGAATCCTGCTTTTGACATTCAAAAAACATTTAAAAATCAGATCTAAAACTTTTAGTAATCAGTTGTAGTACTTTTTTCAAACAAAAGTCAATACATAACGTATAGACTGCGATTTGCAAATTTAAGATTCGAAAAATCTATAGAATATAATATGTAAAGATATATAAGAGATATTTAAAGCACTTATTATGATACTTAATAGATGAAACAAATTTCTATTTAGATACGACTTCTTTAACCATGTTTATAAAAATATCAAATTGCATAAATATCCACAGTCTAATGATATGAATCTGATTTACCGACAATGATAAAACCGTTGTAAGTCAGCGCACTCTGCGACATTCACGATGTAACGTTACATACTAGAAATCTATCTTTTTTATCCTAAGAAAATTTGATTGAATTTACCGTTAACTTGATCATAATTTTCCGTCATAAATGTTTTTCTATCCTTAAGTTTCAAAAATAAAATTGTTATTGAGCAGCAGGTGATATTCGCAACAACGTTTCGGACAACTGTGGTTGGCAACTATGTTTGGCAATCTGCCATATGAACAAGTAGTGTGAATGTAAGCCAATTATGACATAATATCGTCTGATTATCGCAACACACATTGCCAATATATCTTTATGCACTGTACAATGTTGTTATATAGCATAACTTCATTATGGTTCGCTACCATTATCGCTCAATACCATGAATAACCTATATTCCATGTGCCGAGATCCCTGAGAATTTGAATGGTTCGATTACGAAATTTTTCCTAAAGAGGGCGTGACAAAGAAGGGTGTAATATTTTTCACGCAATAATTGAACAAAAGAATACTTCTTTCTCTAATTTTACCATTATATAAACTAGTTATATAACTTTTCAGTGTGTCTATTAAAAAATTTCATAGAAACAACAGAATTACATTTGATACAAAAGTTTGATGACATTAAATGCAAAGGTGCAAGGAA
Organism: Bombus vancouverensis nearcticus; assembly: GCF_051014615.1. Taxonomy (NCBI): domain Eukaryota; kingdom Metazoa; phylum Arthropoda; class Insecta; order Hymenoptera; family Apidae; genus Bombus; species Bombus vancouverensis. The sequence goes on from NC_134911.1 coordinate 10,769,622, forward strand.
GTATGAAACTTTGAAGAGAAGTTTGTTGCAAGTATACCATGAAGTATAGAATATATATATGTACATACAGTTGATCACAAAAGTAAATTCCTATATATTTTTATTAATATATTGTGTAATTGTATATGTTATTGAAACACAACTACCATGATTATATGTATGTATAAAATTTGAAACAAACCTGAAAATGTGTATAAAAACTACGAGAGATTTAGTGCAAGTATATATTTCACATTTATGTATAGATGAGAGAATTATTAGTCAATTGTCCATTATATTAAGTCTTAAATTCGTTTAGTAAGATTGTTTTTTGCCAGTTATTATACTTAAGATGCCTGTTCATAATGTACATATATTTTTTATCAAATGTATGTTTACAATAAATATCTCGTAATTTATATATACATTTTCAAATTGACTTCCAATTTGTCCAATGTAATCATAGCACTCGTGTCTCGTTATATCACTAATGAAATTTTAAAATGTCTTCTGCAACACATCTACGATACGTATAGCTAACATAGAAGTTATGTATAGTGTATAGTAAGTGTTAAAATACTTTCGTGAGCCACTGTACGTTAGGTAACAGTAGAAAATTTCCAAAATGGAACGTATGCTTCTAGCTTTAGTCGTTTGAGCGCTGAACTGTTTGGTAAGGTATAACTTGCATTTCCTTTGCATTTAATCCCGTCAATTACATAACAGAGATGCGACGACCGGAAGCGCTGTTTAAGAAGCGTCAGCCAAAGAGTCAAAGGTATTTCTATGAAGCCCTTAGGATTGCAGGGTTTTACACATCACAATATTATGATATATCGTTTCCTAATAAAGAAACGTAACATGTATCGTATAACAATCGAACTCGTGCTGCAAAAGAACTTTCGTTTCTCCTTTTTTTTTTCAGTTTCCTTCAATATATTGTACCTTAATATAAAGGCAACAACGATAAAATGATTGTGCAATACAAATATATATATATGTATATATCTCATCGAACTTCGATATTCTTTAAGTATCTATATACTTGTCTTAAATATAATACTGTATTATGTACATACATACAAATATAATATATAATACATACATTATATTTATATCGCTTTACAGCTTTGCTTTTCTTGTTCGTCTCTTTTAAAGAATGCAACGAAGAAAATATTCCCGCTGGAGTTTGGAACTGAAAGTTCTTACGAGATCACAGGAAATCACGATTTTACAAACGGCGATCACGATAAACAATAGACCCCATTTTTATTTGGACAAGGTACAAAAAATATTGTCAGCATACACGGTATGCAGAATGCGGTTTTACGTTAGAATATAAAACTCATTCACGATCTATTATTAAATAATTAAACAATAGCCTACTTTGCGAGATTATCGTCCGGGATAATCGGTCTGATTTATTAATAGAACCTCAGATCGATTGCCACTACGTTTAACGTATCAGAAGTTTCGAAATACTATGTGGAAAAACTACAAAGAGCCGGTTTTTTTGCTCGTTTCTTCGCGGTTTATCCGCCTGTCGGTGATTCTTTCAGTTTCTTTTTTATATTTAAACAGTACGATGAACTTATATACAAAATACTAAGAAGTAAAAAGAATTATGTAATCAATATCGAGCATTTTCAGGTCAGAAGATAACATTCAATAAATAAGTTAATCATCAACAAAAAAGAAGATATATATATATATCGACAGGCGAAAGAGCAATTTTAAAGAGAAAGTGAAACTGAATGATCGAGACACCAGTAATAAACTTCCGCTTAATGAAGCGAAATTCGTTACTTCGAGTGAAGGCACTTTTACCCACAGACTGATTTGCACTTTCCACTGCACGCACACGCAAGATCAATCTACGTTCTGCTCTATATACATATACATTGCTCAAACATCACTGTCACACGTTTATAACGTTGCGTCTGTTTCTCGATATCGCGGTAAAATCGCTCAAATGAAACTTGACCGATACAACAATTTGTCAGAACGTAATAACAAACGAGTCGACTTCTAAACTACCATTACAGCTTTCTAGCTTGTATCCGCTTGTACGTCTCTAAAGTCTATCCAATTTCCTATTAACATGCAATTTATTCGGTTTAAGAAAATAAGAACAAAAGTCGTTAGAATTGCGAGCCATAAAATCAACGTGAAAAATCAGGAGATAAAGGAATTATGTATGTTTAAATAAAGAATTATACTTCTATGTATATCGTTAGATGTAAAAAAGAAACGAAAGAGGAAGTCGAGGTGTATAAATCGTCTATTATCGTTCGAGTTTCATTCAAGGGTTGTTTTATCTAGAAACAAATTGCACTTTTTCAAAATGAGCGATCATCGGGGATATATTTGCACATTTGCTTCGCAAAAATATTCCCAACAGATCGTGTGTTACATCGCTACATAAATCACTTTCGCGCTTTTCTCTTTACCAAAAACATCATACATACACATATATACATGTACATTTGCGCGTATTAATCATTTTAAGTAAAACAACATGAAAGTTCACGCTAGGAATTGGTAGAATACTTAAATCACGCACACATGGTGTATCGCGTGCATCGCTAGCCAAAATCGATACCACAACATGTAGCCTCGCGAACAAAGAATTCAGCTTAGGATATATCTTCAACTTTGTGAATTCCTTTGTAAGAAAATAACGTAGCAACGATGACACGCGAAACACATTGCTCGAGCTGCCAAGATTACCTTTCAAACTTACTGTCTATATATATATATATATATATATATATATATATATATATATATATATATATACATTTATCTATACGCATTATTCTAATTTATAACAAGCCTATCCAGTGGACACATTCGTCGATACATAAGATTTCGAGTAAATCCTATTTTATAAGATCCTTTGTAAAATTTCGAGTAGATTCCACTCTTTGCAATCCAATCCGTACAAACGACCGATATTTCGATTTTTTCTTTTCTTTTTTAAGACTTTACTGACGAAACGAATGATTATTTTAATTATCTTTAAAGGAGGAATATTTAAAAAATTATAGAAATGCTTTACAGAATTATATGTCAGTTTTAACGGTCAGATTTGATTGATTTTGGAATCGATTGTATAGATGGAGACCGCAAAGGGCGAGTTTCGTGGCGAAACGCAATTCGCCAGGCTCAAAATTTCAAGCAGAGATACATTTGCACGCGATCTATATTTTTTTATTAATTTTCACTCGGTAACTCGGTTACAGACGTTGAAAAAAATTGAAAGAGAAAGCAAGCGGTAAGAGTGGTGAAATAGTAGAGGACCGTTAATGGGCATATCTCTTCCTCCTTGCCTTTGCTTCGTGCGCGGAGGAAAAGGTAATGATATAACGCTAAAAACTGTACAATATGTATTTTATACATTCTGTTCAGGCCATTGTACGTGCTCGTGTTACAAGTATTATGTATTCGTATCTATCACGCGCTGGTATATACAAATCGATACACATCCCGCCACATTCTTTGAAATTCACCGGCGTTCGCCCTTTAAAACACTTGTAAAAGGAAACAATAGAACCAGTAACGTAACGATCGAACTGAGATATTGGAGATTTTCCATGATGTGAGAAATTAAATCTATTCCTTATAATAAATTTATACATCTAGTCAATTTGTGTGTCTGTATCAATTTTGTAAGTAAATGTATTCAATGGAATTTAAGTTTTTACTAATAGATCATAATCATACACATGTATTATTTAAGGAAGGAATACATTTACCAAGAATAATGGACATTTTCATACTTAATTAATAATTTTGTTAAAACGTTAGATAAATCCACGCATTGACTAATAAGTGTATATATTTACCAAACAGGACATTTTCATCGTAACATATCAATGAACTTGCTTCTAATATATCATTTACAACATCATAATCGACGAAATAGTTGTTGAAAGCGTTTTAAAGTATATTGGAGATCATTTAAAAGTTTAAAAATTTCGATATGTTAGAATAAGTAAAAATGTTCGAACAGAAAAAGAGTAAGTTATGTCTTAGATGTTAGGCCACATGAATTGTAAAACACAGGTAACTTAAGGAGGAACCAAAAATCGATTTTCTGTGATAGTAGGCGAATCGAGGTAGATCCATAGAAATTTCAGATAGTCAAATAACATGAGTCGTAATAAAAAAAGATACATTTTTGTAATCTATAAATAATAATTCATATACCTTCGTCCATGAGTTTTTAAAATAAAAAGTGAAAAATAGAAGGAAAAGAAAATTGCTTCTAGAGACATGAAATAAAATGATCTATAAGTCTGTAAGTACCTTGGATCTGTTAAAAGAAAAGGATAAAACAAAAACGTTTGATATATGTGAATTGATTAAAATAAGGATAATAGAAAATAAAAGAAAAAATTGATCAAACGGAGAAGAGAGTGAAAGAACTATGGATCTACATAAAATCACAATGTCGCGTTCGAACTTACGAATCTTTAAAGGAAAGCAATGGAAAGTCGCGCTTTAGTTCCTCTACTATCTTCCATTATAATTAGAGAAAATAAAACATTTCTCTTTCTTCTTTATCACGGAATGCTTTAAACAAATAGGTACGAAAAAAATACAATGTACGTTAAACAGGAGTACGGTTTTGTCGAGTGCTGGCAAGGTCCTCGGTAAATTGCAATGTTTTATTAAACAGTCAATTAGTTTTCCAAGGATTTATCTTGCTACACTTAATTCCTGTGCATTTCGCTATCGATATCTACATGTATTTTGCGTTTTTATTCAAGACAATGATTCGTTTGCTTGCTACCCGAGTTTCAAAATATCATTTTTTCACAAAAATTCTGTTCTGCGATGAGTAGCAAATTATTCAAAATTCTTTCATTCATTAAACGTTGTAACTAAATTTGTTCCGCTCGCTAAATATTGTAACAAATACCTTATTTTGGATATTTTATATATTTTTACACATTTCATACACTTTTGCATCCATAAACATATAAACACGAAAACGTCCACGATCGAGCGATGAGATTCGTAAAACGAATAATCAAGATACATAAAAAGAAACTTTAAGTTAGCTAATAAAGAAACTACTGATGTTTTTACAAAATCACAATATATGTATGTAAATACGTATATGTATGCACGTATATATATACATATTTATATATACACACACATGGTTCTACAATTCTTTATAAAAAAAAAAAAACTCCATCGACATATCTATCTTCTTTTTTTGTCACAGATGAGAAACGCTCGAGAACATTGAACGCAGTGGATGAAAAAAGAAGAAACGGAATGAAAAGAAAACGGGTTGGTCAGGCAAACGAACCATCGTCAACGGAACTCGTTCGTCACATTTCTTTTTTCTTTTCTCTTTTTTTCGTGCAATGGTGTTTGTTCCTTCGCAATAGGAAAAACAAGAACAAAATAAAAATGATTGCAAGATATTGGATTGTAATATATTCAATAACGACCTGTTCTTATATCTATTGCATATCGCGCTTTCGTCTTGACAATATAACATTCGTTTCCGTTTTTTTTCTTTCATTCAGATTCGAGCTCTCCTCGCAAAAAAAAAACGAAATGAACACATGTTATTATGTATTATGTATATTACTCGTGAAAAAGTGGGGGAAATGTACGAAGTGGACCAGAACATAAACATTGCATTTTTATTAATACACTTTGAAGATTCATTTGACATGCCTGTTTATAAACGAGCCTCGATGAAACGATTAGAAATGTGGACAGGCGGAGAAAAACAGGCAATTAGCGTTTTATTTCTGGTTAATAGGCAAGTGAATAAAGAGAAGCGATCCGTGAAACGAATTCTAAAGGCCTAGAGCTGCTCTCCTTTTCTTCCTTTTTTGCTTTTCTCGTTTCGACACGTAACATTCACCTTTACAGGCTAAAAGGATCAACGCTAAAGCAAAATCATTTTCACAGGTCAACCCACCTGACATATAAATATTCTTTCTTTTTTCACCTTGCTTGTACTTGTAATAACACATATGTACGTAAAACAGAAGTTTCTTTTGTCTTACATGAAATCCTAAGAGGTAAAATATCGACCATTACCGAAGCGAGAACCGTCGACGATACGCAAGCACATTATTGTATAATGTCCCTTGTTCCATCAATATTTGTATCGGCACTGATTGGAAGTGCTAACGACAAGGTTGTATGAAAATAACATTGATGGTCCCGCTTCGATAATACATCTAGTACTTTGTAATAAACGCGTGTACAAGTATCTGAGAATCGAATCAAGTTTCTTCAATGAGCATGAAGAGACGGAGCAAGAAAAAGAGATAGAGAGAGAATGCGTTTATATGTACGTGTACATCCTTTATATCTATATTATCTATGTAGTTTTATTTATATATGTATATAGGCGAATTAATCGCACAAAGAAGTGTGAATCTCCGACAAGGAAAATCACCTCATCTAGGATCACACCAACTCTTAACCCCATTCCCCCGTCTATATGTCCAGAGATGCACACAACGGTCTCCCTATGTGACGATTCCACAGTGGGTTTCTTTTTTTCACGCAGTAATTAATACGTATGTACAGAATACAAAAAAAACGATCGTTCTTTCTTATTTTTCAAAAACAGTGTATGTTCCTCCCTTGGTAAAAACTGCAGCAAAAGTTTCTTTCCTTCTTGTTTTCTCTTTTATCCTTCTTAATAGAGAGAATTCATGCACTTTCTACCAATTGTTACCACGTCCCCGACCTCTGAAGCCGTTACCCCTAAATTGTCCACCGCGTTTCAGTCCCCTCGGCATGAAGTTACCGATCACAGGTCCACGAGGTCCCCTGTCCATCCAAGGAGCTCTTGGACCACCCCTGAAACCCCTACCACGAGGTGGACCACCCCTCCAAGGAGGAAATGGAACCGGACCACCGAGACGCGGTCGAAAGTTCGGCCCAACGGGACCGTCGAAGTCGTACATTCCTTGATGTGATTCCGCCGAGACTTGTGGTATCGGCCCGTTCAAACCGGCGTCAGACTCTGTCGGTGTCTGCGGTCCGTTCGACACGATCCTCTGTTTACTACAGCTAACATCGTTCTCGTCAAAGCTACCATTCGTCGACGGTCTCTTCAATTCGTTGCTTGGCGTTGAATTTCCAAGATCGTCTACTTGATCTGGTATGTGTTGCTGTTGCGACTGCTCGGGCAGATTCATTTCTTGACCCGTATTTTCAATAGATTCGTTACTGTCACAGGTCTTCTCTGAGATTATAGCTTCTGGTTCGATGTGTTCTTCATATTCTGAGACAGGAACATATTGATTGTGCTGCGAGTCTTTAGGCTCCGTTATCACGGGTACAACAGTCACTTGGTTCATTGCTTGTTGTTCGTCCGTCTCCATAATTGGAGGTTCAGACTCGTGTTCGTGAAGATTCGAACCACTTGAGTATACAGATTGCTGGTCGAGGCTCCGTGAGTTTGGTGTGCCGTGTGGTAATCTACGATCTTGACAGTTTTCTTCTTGTTCGGTGTCTGGAAGATGCTCCTCATTCGTTGGCGCTTTGTTTTCGTTGGACAGTCCTATGGGCATACCATCTTCGTCGAGAATGACAACAGTGTCTGGTGCTGGTACCAGTAAAGGGCGACTGTTTGGTAGGATTTCTGGGGACGACCGCTGATGTTGCTCTTGCGATCGGGATTTGCGACTGTTTTGAAGGTTCCTTTGTTTGTGATCATCCGAGTATCTGTCTCGTCGGTTCCTTGGAAAACCACGACCACCTCGACCTCCTCGGTCGTTCCGATGAAAACCGATATCTCTATGCTGATGCTCCGTTGATTGAGAGTACCTGCCACGCATTTGTGGCTCACCAAGGAACTCCTGATTAGGTCGTAATGCGTGATTTTCACGATACTCAAACTCTTGCTTTGAAAATTCTGACTGAGTTTGGTGCATTTGATGGAATTCTTGTGGAAAATCCTGCTGGTTTTGGATGAAATTTGGCGGTGGCCTGTTTTGATGAAAATTTGATTGAGCTGGATGAAATTCTGCGGGATTGTGTCGAAAGTCTGTTTGATCTTGATGAAATGATGGTTGGCCTGGATGAAACTGCGGTGGCGGAGGTGGGGGCGGAAGTGGCCCTGAATGCATCATGTGCACGTCTTGCATTATTTGTCCGTGAGATCCTGGCATTTGACCCGCGGGAAGCGGAATCATTCGCATGTCCATGTCCATGTGCTGTGAAGTCGCTGATTGATTACCGACTCTCATATCCCTGTCTTGTGATCGAACGTCAACTAAAACCCTTCCCTTTGGCTTACTGTCAGTCTCGTCGTCCGACATTTCCATGTCGACGCTTTCCACAATATCGCCTGGTTGCATGTGTTGCCTGATTCCGTATTACAAAGCATTAAAGTTGTTACGGTGAAAATTAAAACTGCTATGGCAATCCTACAAAATTCTAGTAATTGAGCGAGTTTCAGTATCTTACCGGTAATCTTGATCGCCTGTGGACCACAAGTTGTTACTGTTAGCTAACGCATTCATAGAATTGTCGTTGACATTATGATTCGCCGGACTTCCTGTTAAACTAATCAAGTTTCGGTGATCAACATCCGCTGCTTTCATCAAACGATATGGTAATTGATTCTCTACCGTTATCGGGATAGGTATTACTCTGAAAAATAATAAATTAAATATGTTTTTGCTCAAAATTCCCTGATGAGTACACATATATGAAGTGATTCTTTTTGAATTGTTATTAAATTCTTCACCTATGATCTACATCTCCAGCAGTACTTAAAAGAGATTCTTGTGGTTGAGAGTCATCGTATTCAACTGGATCTGTAAATCCAGCTTTCTCATACATGGGTGGTGACTCTGGTGTTTCAGATAAGATTTCATTTTTCCCTCTAACAACATTAGTCCACGTAGTTTCGTTACTAGGATCCCATCTATCCATATCACCATCTATCCAAGTTTTTGCTTTTTCATCGCATTCACCAGGCCAAGTTGGATTCATGCTATTTTTTCCTGGAAATATTACGGAACCTGCTATGTTATAAACTTATAGAGCTGATATCAAAATTTTTATATGTTATATTGCAAAATAAATTCATACCCTTTTCCTCCCATTTGGCTGGTTCCTTCATAGTTTCACTCGTAGGTGTCCATGTTGGAAACTTAGGTGGTAACTTATTATAACAGTTTTCATCATCGAGAAAAATTGGTGGAGGTAATGGTGGAGGTGGTAAAGGATTAACAGTATTATTATTAGTTGGGCCATCAAAAGGTACAGTAATATTACTCTGGCTGTTTTGACTGGAATACGGTGAAGGAGTATGCGACTCGCCGGATAAGTTTCGAACAGGTAATGGAGTACTGTGGGTTATAGGACAATTATTCACACCAATAGGTGTGTTTTGATTTCCCATAATTCTTGAGATCACAGGGGTTACTGAATGCTGCCCTAGTATAGGTGAGTGTCTATAATTTGAACGCTGTGGAGATTCTACTCGTGATTCTGGAATATCTAAACCAAGACCAGGAATACCACCAGGATCTTGAGATCCATCAGAGGAAGGAAGAACAGTCTTTAAAAAGCTAGAGATATTAAAATCTGCACTATTACTTTCATTTTTGGAGGGCCTCATGTTGATTACTTCTATTGGTTTAGCCTAGTAAAATATGCATAATATCTTTATTATGTTTTATCAGATAATAAATGTTTATTTTGATTAAATATATACCTCCAATGATTCGTTATATTGCTGTGACATTCCAGTAGGAGTTAACGATCTTTCATTAAATATGTTTCGCTTTAATGTAAAAAACGAATGATTTACAATAATATTCATTGAAATTAATATGGTCTTCTAACTTTAGTGTCTTACCATATTACCAAAATCCACATTTCCTCCCATAAAAGATGAAAAATTATTAGTAAAATCACCGGAATCATTGCCTTGGCCCATTTCTGGAGCTGGTACAGGTACTGGATCATATTCATGAGAATATGAACCATACATAGATGGTGGTGCTACATCTATAACTCCTAACTGATTTTGAGATTGATTTTCTTCTCCTGGAAGTTCTATATCACTATCAGGACTTGGAGATGGAGCATTTATGTCTGGTGATGGAATTGGTGAAACTAATGTTGGTAAAAGCTCATCCAATTTTTTCTTCAAATTTTTTACACGACTACCAAAATTTCTGTATGCCTATTGATAAAGAATTTTAAGAATGTTAAGAAACATTAATGAGTATTATGGATAGTACACTGATTTTTTTTAATGTACTTACATTAGTAACTATTTTCACTTCACCTCTTTGAGTTTCATAAAATTGATCAGCCTGTTCTAACAGCTCAAGTACTTGAGTTCTTTCTCTAATTTCTGCCTCCAATGCACGTACATAATTTTCAACATTTCTAACTGCCAAATCCACTTCCTTTTCTGCATCTTCAACCCTTCTCCTATCTTTCAAAGAAGCACATAATTCTTCTGCATTCTCTATATCTATATTGCTGTCACGTAAATCTCTTAATCGAGCATCAGTTGCTTGTTCCAGTGTAGCACATGATCTCATAGTAGAAATGAGTAAAGCAGCTTGAAATTCTTCTGGAGGTACTGTTGGCTGGGGTTCTAATTTCTTTTTTGGAGCTGCTGAAATTAATCCGGATAGGTCTGCCAGGAATTCTTCATCATACACTTGTCTCTGATCCCAAATTTTAAAAATCCTTAATATACGATGTTTCACTTTCTCATCTCTAACCATGGTCGTTGCTCGTTGCAGAGTTGTGCCCCAGGATTCCACAAATTCAAAATTTTTTCTCTTGGAGTATTGTATAACATCATTTGCCAGATAAAAAAGTGTAAGGCGGTGCTCAACTTTTACTGTCATTTAAGAAAATGTCACTGTTATCTTACAAGTTACAAATCAATAAAAAAAATTGATATAACTCAAGAACTACCTCAAAATGTATTAAACTAAATAATTACAAATAAAAATTTATATAACAGCATGTATATTTCTAATGACAATAATGGAATCAAATATTAGAATAACATAATACATAAATTTTTAATATTTTACTATAAAAAATTAAATATCTCATCAATTACAGTTTACATTCTTAATAAAACCCTTTAAGATCACTCTATTTCCCAATACCAATAACACAAATAATCTAAATCTTAAAACATAAACAAAGAAAAATAAAACTTAGAACTAAATACAGCAATGATTTCATATTGAACAAAAAATATAAACTTACCCTTCTTAAGAACTTGCAACCAGGTAGCGACAATCTTCTTATGGTGCTGTCTCCTCTCCAAACACCAAGCAGAAAGACCTTGTATTGACTCCTGCGAATCTTTCAATGTGTGAAGCCTTCGTTCGAAGAGCTCCACATCAAAATCACTTGACGCCATTATAGATTGGAATAACACATTTAACGTGATGTTTACAAGGTTAATTCAACGTCACGTTTTAACGTGAACCACCGAGAGGAACACGTGGAACTTTGTTCTGCTATCATAGGTATGTCTATATACCTAGACAATCAACCTAACCAAGTAAGTATCGCTACTATGTCGATCGTCGGGTTATTAAACCTCGTGAACGTTCATTCGGATCAAACCATCTTATCCTTTTTATCCCGATAACGTTTTCCAATTCGTCGAACTCTGTTTCGCACAGAAAACAACCGAAATTTCTGAAAATCACTTCGCTTCGGAGTTCGTCTAATATGCACGCTAAAGACACCGCTTTCACGTCGCTTACGAACCTCAATGAAACTTCTTCGATCCCACCAGTAAATCCGTAGCAACGATAATTTCATCCACTCGGTATTATTGTACACGTAATATGTCAACTTTCGCTGGGTATCTGAAAACTATCGTATTTCTATGTGACCGATCTTGAAAACAAGAGTCCGCCATCTTTTTAGAACCAAAACACGAGCGCGCAATGGCCGGCGCGATTTTCCAGTATACAGGGTAACACTGAAATAAGTAAGCTTTAGTAACATCGTTTATCCTTCCTGAGAATGAAAAAAAGTCATGTAAACATAGATCCAAGGACTGTCTTTTCTGAGATATAAACATGTTTTGATTATATCTAATGTTTCTTGAATAGTTTTCACGTGTAGAATTATGAATCAATTGTGGATTTTTATTCTTCATATTGTTATTTTTTATTCTATATTTTTATCAATACAATTAATGTAGAACTTATAAATTGCAATGACTCGTTTTACCTATTAACAAAATATAGGAAATTATTATAGATCCACTCTACTTTAGACATTTCATATATTTTTGCATATTATGTGTATAAAATATATAATGTGATTCCAGTATAAAAATAAATTAAAAATGCAGGATGTTTTAGACAAATTTGTTTTCGAGAATATTAGTTTTGAATAATTAGTTAATAATGCATTTATAAGTAACTTGGCTAGTTTGCTCAATTTATACATATAGTCATCACTGTGTACTTCTATGTTTATAAACAATCTAAATTAGGATTTGTATAACTTAATTTGTAAGTATAATTTAAAATAATGCATTAAGGTCTTAATATTGACATTAATAATTTATAAAATGTTAAAAATGTTGTCCTCGATGTCCATGACAATTGTTTTATTTATTATTCTTAAATCGTGAAAACAATTAAATTCTTGATATCGTAAATACGGTTTTAGATTTTCGTTAACTAAAATAATACATTAATTATTGAAACTCTTACAATTATTTATAATTATATCAAATCATAATTGACATTTATAAACACAAATTAGTTAGCTGGAGACAAAATTCAGAAACAGCATTTTTTCACAGGATACACTACATTTCGCTTTCAAACTTCTTAATTGATCTCTATATTAAATAATACCACAAAAGAAATCTATGATAACGTTTTCCAGGTAACAGTTCGGACTTTGGTTCTCTCAGGGCTAATAATAGAGAGGAAATTTCCTCTTTGCTAGTAACAAATCAATCATAAATAATCTCTTTTCATATCGTATTTTTATGATTGATTACCTCTAATTTAAGAATAATAATAATTAATTAAGAATAATTTTATTACTAATTAAACAAAACGTAAACTATAGATATTACAAGTCGTATAAGGATTAATGCTTAATTCATTTAACAATAATGTCTAAAAATGTAAATTATGTTATGTAAATTAAACATGTTATGTAAATAAAACAAATTTACGTAACATCTTTTTTAAACCTGAATCGATTAAACGCTAACTGCCGTAGTATTTATTTTACTGCAAATTTACCATTAGTTAGGTTAATAATTTATATCCCAGTTTAATTACAAACTTTATTTAGAAAATTAATTATTGTATCTATAGAAAACCAAATTTAATGATACTTAGGAAGCGACATCTCGAGTAGAAAGATTGTAACTTAAGTTAGTATTAAGTAAATGTAGAGATGGAAAGAAGTTTCCTGAAACGAACGCAAATTTGATTGGTTATTTCTGATGAACCCAATACAATCATAATAACAAGCACGTCTATCAGTCAGAATTTTCGCATTAGAATCGCAATAGAATTCTATCTATTTCGCAATAGAAGGTCAGAAGTACGGCAAATAGAGATGAATAGAGAGATCTCGAGAACAATGTTAAAAAAATCTGTCAAAAAATTGACATTAGGAATAAGGGCCTCTCGTGGTCAACGGTTGCACTGTTCGCCGATTTCGTATTCGGGAAACGGGAGAAACGAGCGAATGCTCGGCAAGAGGAGAAATGTATGATCGTGACTCTAGCTTGTATCGGTGAGTACTGGAGGAGGAATGTGCGCACGGCACATAGCACTGCCAGAGCAAACATATATATATGTACAGATATACTGCCAGCAATGAGTACTAGGATACTGACTGTTGTTGTAATATAAATCACATGTCTTTTATTGCTTTTATTTTCTAGTTATTTTATTATAAATTTATTATTCCATTTGCATTATACATGGCTTGTAATGAAGACTAAATAAAGTAAAATTTGTTAGAATTATCTAATAAATATGACAAGTAGATATACTAATACTTATGTCTGACAGTGTAGATAGATTTGTTGTCAACTATCTATTTTAAAGATGGTCCTCAACCAATTTCGATAATTTCTGAATATAATGAAGCAATTTATAGCAAAAAGCGCAATTTAAAAAGAGGAACACGGTTTCGTTTTGTCGAACCAAAGGAGGTTAATTAAATGATATAAACAATGCCCAATTTGCAAATTTAAAACAAACATATTTAAAAATTAAAAAATACGTTAAAACGTACTTTCTGTTCCTAATTAAAGTGTAAATAATTAAGCGTCGAAAACTTTACGACGTAAAGATAGAAAGCGTAAATGTAAAGTTAAAGTGGAAAGTATCGAACATTCCGAGCATCTGTATGTCGCATGTAAGTGTCTATCCGACTTTTTCCAAGGCCGCCCGAAGCCGTAATCTCGCGTACCCACACATCCTTAGTAAGCACGAATTTGCCTCTTTAAACGAATTTGTCCCTTTAAAAGGATACCAACTATTCCCGCTACTTTATGAAACTCATCACTCGAAACAGTTCCCGTTGTTATCTATAATCTAAATAGATATTTCTTACAGCATCGCATATGTGTTGTGCATAGAGGCTTTAAACTCGTCTGACCCTCTTTTATAAACAAAAGATAAGCGGCCAGCGGCCGGCAACCAACTGACGCATATGTTGCCACAAACGCACAATCATATGCAGAAATACGTTATAGAGATACCAATGGTTTTTTACAAATATCTTGAAAACTAAGACCGACCACCGGTTATATGTACAAACAGAAGTTTTTTAAAATGTTGAGCTTTACAATATAGTCAAGAATCATCGAAATCCCAAAGGAAGTAACGTTTCTTTAAGTTTACTAAATAACTAGAAAATAAAATTATATAAAAAGCATGTAATTGATACTAAATATCAATCAACGTCCTAGTAATATGTCATAGCTAACAATATGTATGTACATATATATTTGTTCCGCCACTGTCCTATGTCGTGCGCATATTTCCTCTTCACTGCTCAACAGTACGAGTCAGGGTCGCTGGTCACACATTTCTACTTTCTCTCGCTGTTAGCATTAGCATGTTTCTCCCACCAAGAGCACCAAAGACGAGACGTGATGATAGTACAGCTGTTGACCACGAGAGGCCCTTATTCTTAGTGTCCATTTTTCACCCGTAAACATTGACGATTTCCCTACTCCATACTCCCTACTTCTTAGTCATGTCTGGCGACGGCAATTGCTAAAGTGGCAACTGGCGACGAACACTGTGTTAACGAATCTATAGTCATTTAACATTTAGCAGCTGAGTGCAATTGACCTACTCACAAAATAGTTTTGTCAATTTTCATTTTTGTATTATTAGATAGCTATAAGTAAGAATAAAGTTCAGTACGTAGTATTTATTAATAAGTGATAACGTTTTAAACAGCTGTGTCCAAGGAAAAGAACATCTAAGTATACTTATTATTTTTTCTTGAAATTCCAGAGTCCACTCTACTTCTAAGAAAACTTCAAAATGTCACAGAGGACAAAGGTTTATATTATTGGTGTCGGTATGACAAAATTCGAGAAACCGGGTAAACGGACAGATTTCGATTATCCGGTCATGGTGAAGGAAGCAGTTACAAAAGCTTTGGAAGATGCAAAAGTTTCTTATGATAATGTGAAAGCAGCATGTGTTGGATATGTATATGGTGATTCTGCTTGTGGTCAACGAGCGTTGTATCAAATGGGTTTTACCGGTTGTCCTATATATAATGTAAATAATAATTGCGCCACTGGCTCAACCGCTTTAATGATGGCTAAACAGTTTATTGAAAGTGGCTCTAGTGATTGTGTGTTGGCTCTTGGTTTTGAAAAAATGGAAACAGGTTCTGTAATGCCTAAATATATGGATCGTACCAATCCGTTGGACAAACATGTGGAACTCATGGTTCATATTGCTGGTGAATCATCACAAATTATTTTTGAGCTACTTTTTGTAAAGAATTTGTGTTCCATTATTAGTTTTTTTTCTCTTTCATTACTTATTTGTATTTTTATTCCCAGGTATAAACGAAAGTCCAGTCACTGCCCAATTGTTTGGAAATGCTGGACTTGAACATATGAGGAAATATGGTACCAAAGTTGAGCACTTTGCGAAAATTGCGTGTAAAAATCATTTACATTCTACAAACAATCCATACTCACAGTTCCAAGAAAGATACACATTGGACGAGGTAATGAAATCTCCAAAAGTATTTGGACCTCTTACCAAGCTTCAGTGTTGTCCAACATCCGATGGTGCAGCAGCTGTAGTTCTGGCTAATGAAGACTTTGTTCGTAAACGTAGACTTGAGTCTCAGGCAGTAGAAATTGTAGCAATGGAAATGGTCTCAGATCTAGCTTCGACATTCACAGAGAGGAGTTCTATTAAACTTGTTGGGTAAAAAACATCAATGTATATCATGTATTTGGCAATTTGTCAACATTAAGAGAGGTAAGTAATATTTGTTTACTTTACAGCTATGATATGACAAAACGTGCTGCTGAAAAGGTGTTCACTCAATCTTCTTACAAGCCATCAGATGTGGATGTTATAGAATTACATGATTGCTTTTCTACTAATGAACTTATTACATATGAAGCATTGGGTCTTTGTCCTCCAGGTGATGGTGGAAAGTTAGTTGATACTGGAGACAATACATATAGAGGGAAATATGTAATAAATCCTAGTGGTGGTTTGATCTCAAAGGGGCATCCTTTGGGAGCAACAGGATTGGCACAATGCGCTGAACTTTGTTGGCAACTTCGAGGAGAAGCTGGCAAACGACAAGTGCCAAATGCAAAACTTGCTCTTCAACATAACATAGGTTTAGGTGGAGTAGTTGTGGTTGCTCTGTATCGTATGGGCTTCAATCAACCTGATATAACTAAGAGTAACTTAAGTGCATCTGATTCGGACCAGTTCAAGGCAAGTGCGTTGTTTAAATTATTAGACATCGCAATGCAAGAGGATGAAGAAAATCTGGTCGAAAAAGTTCGCGGAGTATTCGGATTTAAAGTAATCAACGGACCAGGAGGCGCGGAAGGCTTTTGGGTTGTGGATAGTAAAGTAGGAAAAGGAAAAGTAGAATATAATGGAAAAACCAAACCCGATGTTATAATTACGATTAGCGATATGGACATTGTCGATTTTATTTCCGGAAAATTGAATCCGCAAAAAGCATTTTTCCAAGGAAAAATTAAGATCCAAGGTAACATGGGAATGGCAATGAAACTAATCGAGTTACAAAAGCGTGCAGGCAAAAAGATTGAACTTCTTCGATCTAAACTATAAAGGGCATTAAGTCAATGAAAACAATCTTTCAATATCGAAGACGACGTAAATCTAATTCCAGAAATCAGAGCATTACGTATGCTATTTTACTATTCTTTTTTTATTTTATTTATAATCTGAATACTTAATCAAAGTATACACACTCTCATTCCACTATCTAAAGTTATATAATTTAATATACACTGTTCTCAATTGTTATTGTGTACGCGTACACGAAATTGAATTATTTAAAATATGATATCGTTATTATATAATTAAAAAGAAGAAAGTTTTTTAGAAAGTTTTTATATGAGATATACTGATAGTTACTATTTATCTTAAAATTCTATTTTTATAAGTGTTATTCCACTTTGAGAGAATTATATTTGATAAGAAAAAAAGTGAATAAACAAAAAAATAATAATAATTTTCTTGTTTCACATTAAATATAAAGTATTTTTATCTGTCAGCCTTATCTAGTTCTTAAATGAACTGTAACTCAACCCAATTTGTAGTCAAGAACAAATCCTGATTATTTCTTAGAAATAATTGTGTTCAGTTTCTAAGTCAAATTAGCAATTTTATTCTGAGTTTATTGAATTGGTTGTAATATGTCATCAAATTATGTTTTTTAAAAAAAAATATCTGTTCAAAGGTAATAGATATGTATATAAGAAAAGATGTTAAAAAAAAGAAAAGTTTTTATAGAATTTTAAAAATGATGAAAAACATAGATGATATAAATTCAGAAGCGAGATATAATAAAAAATAAATAAAAAAATTACGCGATGAAGGTGTAGGGTATTGAATTTATTAACGATATTTGTTTTTTACTATAAAATAAATGAAACGAACAAATTATAGTGCTTTTTTTTTTAATGAATCTTGTTCCTTGCCTCCATGAAGATATTCCTTGCGTATTCGTAAGCATTACGTGCTCGATGAATAGCGGTATTTCACAATTTATCACAACTTGTTAAGGTTTCACTGAAACTGGTTTTCTATCAGTTAAAGGAATTCTTCAATACATATTACACGTGGGATTTTAATTGATTACATGTAACATGTTCGTAAATTAAGAATTTTATACAATTGTAAGCAATATAAATTCATAATTACAAATAATATAACAAATAGAAAATTGTAATGTACTACATTACAATATAATTTAAGATAATAAATATAGAAAATTAAAATTTCAATTAAAATTTAAATTTCTGAAAGAAAATAGTTACTTTGCATTAATAAATCTTCTTTTACAATAGTATAATAGAATACAATTTCCATTTTCGAGATTGCTTGACACTAACCTTACCAGATCCGGTCAAATGATCGGTTCCAAAATTTAATTAAAAATTGTACATTCGTTATTTCTTTTGCTCATCTGACTTTATGTAAATTCTTATATTAACAGAAATTGAGAAATTGATTAATCAGATAATATAAGAATTATATAAAGTTAAGTGAATAAAAGAAATAACGATGAATGTACAATTTTAAATTAAATTTGGAAACCGATTATTAGAACGGGCCTGGTAAAGTTAGTGTTAATAACTGGTAGCAAAAGATGTACGTAAACCGGGAATATATTATGGGCAATATGCCATTCGATATATAGTTAATAATGACGACTGTCATCTACCAAATTATCACCTATAAAATTGTAATGCGGTGAAAAGAAAGTGGAAACTATACAATAATTAAAGAGCTCATAATAAAGACAATTCTTATCAATTTTTGTCTTTAACTTTTATTCCATATATTCTAGTACCTTATTGTATGCTGAGTTTTACAAAATAATTTTGTATCATATAATTCGCATTATTAGCGATGGTAAATACGTTTATCCATAGCGTTTTTAATTAACGCTAACTTAAAGATCGTATTAAAATGCATCGTTCGATAATACATATCATTAACTACTTATTTTTAACAAAAACTGGGATAAATTTGCAAAATTTGTTCTAGATGTTTTTGTGCAGTTGCGTATAAATGTACTATGTTCAAGGTGGAGAGAATAATTTTATGTGTAATGTTCCTGAGTATAATTCTGAATGACTGAGTATTTGTATAATCATTAATATTAATAAACAGTTTGCATCTTGCAACTTCTAGTATGAAAAAAACCTGTTGAATTACTTGTTTAAACCTTATGGAACAATAATTGGACTGCAGATTTTTATACAAATTTATATTTTTATACTATACGATATATTATTATACAGGTTGTGCCTACGCTTTTCCGTATAACTTTGCCAACAGATTCTACGAGTGAAATTAAAAAAAAGTATCATATAAACATAAGTTTGAAAATGCTTTGTTAAGAAACTATAACAAAAATTCGAAATAACAACGTATAGATTTTCGTTCGATAGCATAAGAACAGATTGGCAATATTTATCTGATCTGTTTATAGAAGCTGTGTAAATCCTGAGGTCGTTAATATATAAGAGGAATTAATGCAAAAATATTTATAATTTATAAATGAATTATGCTCAATAAAATGCAAGGAAATCAACGAGAAATTTGCAATAAATTCAATATCTGACAAATGCCAAAGCTGTATTTATAAGAATGGACGACACTTTGAAATGGAACTAACGTAGGTATATATTGTCAATTGTTATTTCGAATTTTTGTCATAATTTTATAACAAAGCATTTTTGAGCGTATGTTTATATGATATTCTTACTTATTTTCACTTGTAGATTCTATTGGCAAAGTTATACGGAACAAAGTAAGGATCTCCTGTATATAATACAACTTTAAAGAAATAGAATTTAAATAGAGATTCGTTTCCTACAAATTATAATGAATATGAAGTTATATATATATATTATATACATTCTGTCCACTCTTGTATCTTTAAATTTCACATAAATGCATAAAAATCCACAATCTAGTTATTGGCATACATTACATATGTAGGGTACTAATAACATTTCTTTCATATTTTTCTAAAACTGCGGAGTATATTAAAAAATACGATTAGATCGATCATAACCAAAAGAACGTAGCAGGGTTAATTGTGTAAGAGAATACAGGTATAGAAATCCTCCCTTGTTAACTGGCCAGATGCGGCATTGCTTCTGTAGATACCTTTAACCCCACGCGTACGCGTATGTGTGCACAAAATACTCGTAAAGAAGCGCAATATATTTATAGCTAGAGATAAATATACATTTTGGCAGTGATCCAAATTATCATACGTGCGAGTCCGAAGCGAGTAACGGCCTAACCCTCGTAATAGCAGCACCGTGTCAGTGGTATTAGTGACGTCTATCGACGTTGTGATCGTCGCAACTACCTAGAGAACAAAAATAAGGGAAAAGAAGAAATCAGTGCGTCAGTGAAAAACGTCGAAACATGTAAACGAACCGTGAATGTTAAAAAATAGAGAAACGCTTTGAACAAGTGCACTCGTTACGCCTAGTGATCGGTTACAAGATTACAATTATACTTATGTTGTTCGTTTATTATATTCGTTTAATATGAGACTAGAGGGTTTCCTCGTATTTTGTATCCTCGAAATGAAAGATGTACTCATGAAAAATGCGCTCGAGCATTTTTAACGACGCCTAGGACAAATTTAATCCCACCCGCCTGCTGCATTTGGGTGAACATCGATCAAGTAAGTACTTACACGTTGATCGATATGAAATTGCATAAGATCAAATCGAGTTCGAAATCGGGAGAAAGAGAGAAATCTTGTGTGTGTTCGATTGTTTGAATAAGAGGAGTATTTTATGGAATGCGATTCAAAGTCGGATTAAAGTTTTTGAGAACTGGAACTACATATTGATTCAGCAGAGGCTCCTTCCATAGAAAATATTTGTTTGGAAAGAAAGTAAGTTTAAAAATCGTATTCTATGCGTTAAAATACAATTAGCGATTTCTGTTATGGAATTCGGAAACATAAACTGTTAGAAGCGTGAAGTTTTTTGGGGAGAAGAACATCGATTCGGTGTGGGTTCAATGATTGTAATACGAAGATCTTATTGGATCGATGTTTCTTAATTGGATATATCGATTGTATGAAAACCCCAGCATATATAATAAAGCGATGCAAACTTGTTTTAATCCAATGATTAAGATTGTTTATGACAAAAAATCTGTTAGACGTTGATAATATATTTTCATTTAAGCCAAATGTATACTAAATAATATCGAAATCGAAAAATTTGATACCGAGTGAACATAAAAGAGTAACGAGATTGCACATTCCATATTGATTAATAGACTGCAGACGTTTATGCAAATCCGTACTTTTATCCAAATAATTAAAGAACTGAAACCTGAATAGATGTATTTTGTCTACTATCATAACATGTGCTTCACTTTGAATATTTTATATATTGGATTTTTTGGAAGTTCGTAGCGAAATTTATTTAAATTTATTAACAAGTTGAAGATATTGCATATTTATGAAATTAGTACATCGATAAACAATACTTGCACCATATATTTTTATAATTTTTCATCACTACTATTAAATACTTTACCCATTATTTTTTCTAATATAATATACAGAATACAAGAGAATAAATTAACTAGTAAAAACACTATGAATTTTCCAAACAGCCCAATATTTCTTCATATTACGTGCATTCTATAAAGTAAATCTTTTACTTTTCAATGTTCTTTAAATGCATAAATATTCACATTTAGATTTATAGAAGTATTTATTTATTTTTTCCACAAATTTATTATTAGAAATCGGACAAATAATGGCACCGTTGATGGATGAAAGACAATTTGGAACCGCGTCGACACACAGGCTGTAGATTCCATCAAGGTTTCCTAAACGTACATTATAACTATTTGATCTATAAAACATAGTTTCGAGCTGAATTTCATTTATCCCTTGCCAAGTATTTCGCGATTCGTCGAAAACCAAGCCTCACCTTAAGTCTCGTCTTCACTGCTTACGAAACTCTTATTCTCTTATTATATTAATTCAAGGTTTTATTTTTAGGTAAATTCTGCTAGCGTCAATATCGATTGTTCGTTGAGCAAGCCTTTATACCTGTTAGAATTGTGAAAGGCACATCGAAATATATCTGCGCCCCATGTGACGCTTTTGCGAGATATGCTCTGCTGGAAATCGTCGAGATTTCCGATTACCAACCTCGTATATTTCTCACGTAACTCGTTTATGGTGGTACGACACAGTTTATCAGGATCCCTGTGATGAATCACATGTCACCGTTCTTGTTTCTACTCGCTGTCTTACACTTGTACTGTCGGTCATGAATATTAAAACATTAACTGATATTTAATACAAATTATATGTTTTTCACTGTTTTTATCTTTTATGTATCTTATTATAAATCTATTATTTATCAATAATTTAAAATACTGAGTAAAGTAAAATGTGTTAAAATCCTTCAATGAATGTACCTGTCCCAATATTTATGGCTGGCAACGTGTATTAACTATGATTAAAATAAATGGAAAGCAAATTATCTATCTATACTATTAGTACACAAAATCTAATACTTCATATATACATATATGTGTGTGTGTGTGTGTATGTCATATGTATATGTTGACACCTCGACACTAATGATTTATTTTCTTATTTACAAACAGCACGATACCAGAGTACAAATTCATCGGTTATTTATGTGTAATGAGCTACATCTTGCAACTAGCTATGCACTCTGGAGCTTTAAACCGTTTCGGATATATGTAGACGTACATGTGGCGAAAAATTTGAATCACTTTGAACAGATTTTATATTTAACTCTCTTAAAGATCTTAATAGGTCTTGAATATTTAAAGTTTGGTTAAATCTTGATAGATTTGATAGGTTTCAATGTTTTGGGAGTTTAGAGGTATTCGATATTTTATAGTATACATATAACCATAAACTGAATAATCATCAAGCTTTGAAATGTATTGAGAGTTTCAAGATTTATCAAAATCTTAAAGATCTATAGAAGTTACAAAAAGTATTTGCACAGATCCTTATTTTTAATCAGGTTCTACATCCATTTTCATAGTATTAAGTGTTTATTGTCATATAAAAGCATGTACTATTAAAGGATGCAAATTTAATATATGTAATTGGTCTAATTAACCAGCGTGTAAATACTTCTTATAACTACTACACTAAGTTCCAATATTCAACATCTACCAAGATCTCCAACTTAAAAGTTTCAAGAATTATAAGAATCATCTTTAAAGTGATTCGAATTATCATACTATTGAAAAACTTGGAATCGTTCCGAACGCTCCCTACTAACCGTCAACCGTAACGTCTCGCTGGACGAGCGAAAATATTCTTGTTCTATCGAAAAACCACTTCTACAAGCATGCATCGCGTTATCTCGCATCATGTAAACTGACGTCGTGTCTAAGTGTCGATTTAACCTATGTGTTGCACTGCACGCGACTAGAAGTATGACATGCCAAACATCTACGATATTTATCTATTGTATAATAGAAAGCTACTAAGTACACTTCCGGACAAACAAATAGCATATAGCACAAATTCGAAAAATTTTATTGAATAACAAGCAGAAATACACAGATATATTTTATTAACTTAAAAGCTAGTTTTTATTAGGTTGTCCGAATATATATGTGTCTTTTCTTATACAGACCCGTCTTTTACAATGATGCATCTTCATACAAACATGAAACTTAATCTGTCGAACGTTGTGATCCTTATTTTGATAGAATAAAATTGATCATACATAATTCGATAAAATAATATAAAACGGAAAATGTTGTGCATTCATTATTTTCTTATAAAACGAAAGAAACTTTTCGAACGACCTAATATTAATACCACTATATAGTTCTGAAGTGAAAATTGATATCTTTCCTGCAAAATTAGAAATATGACAAGAATACAGTCGGACAAAATGATAGCACATGCTGCAGAAAAAGGAAAATTTACTCAGATTCATTAAAGATATTATCATGTTAATATTTCGTGGAACTTCCTTTATTTTTTACAACTGCTGTCATTCTTTTTGATGACAATTTGAATAGCTTTTGAAATTGAATTTTTTTTTATTTGAATTGTATATTTTTATAAACTGCTCTTACTGGCTTACCTCAACAATTTTCTATCATATCTAGGTCGGATGACCAGACTGTGCGGTGCGGCCGCGGCATTATTTTGTTGGAATAAGCATTTTTCTCCGCAATACGTACTGTATGTGCTTGTATTTATTGGTTGATCAAGTCAATATACTTTATACTATTCGTTTTTCCAATTAACAGATGTTCGTAGGAAGCAAAGGCTGGGATTTGTCGCAAAGCATTTAAAATAAATTGAAAACTGGAGAAATATTATTTTCACTGACGAGAAAAGATTAATTGATCGTTAAAATAGATGGAAGTATGTATTAGTATCATGATTTACAGACGGAAGAGAAATTTGCAAGTTGTCTACAAATGGGTAAAAACGCAATGGTGTGGACCACAATTGGGTATTATGGGAAGACCAAATTGGGTATTATTTATTATGGGAAAAATATTTGTTTTCATTTCAGAACTATATAGTGGTATATTAAAAACTAATTGTTAAGTTAATGAAATATATTTTCGTATTTCTGCTTGTTATTCAATAAAATTTTTCAGTTCTGTGCCATGTGTTTCTTATCCGGAAGTATACGTTTATATTCGAGATCACTTGCATTGTGTTTCGTAACGATTCATATTTCTCGTTTTCACATGTAGAATGCACCACATGTATTCCTCGAAGAAAGGAGATCCCCTCTGTCCACTTGGTTTCCATCCACAAGTGCGATGGCCAACCCGTTGCAAAAGATGCTTCAGGTATTATTTAGTCGCCTATTTCTATCATTGTAAAAGTTATGTATATACAATGGCAACAAGAAATATTTGCACATAGTCTTATTTTCCAATGAAGCAGTTTTTTTACTAAATTTTATCTTCATAATACCAAATTTTTGTAGTATGAAGGTGGTTAAATAATACAAAATTTAATATACTTAGATCTAATTAACTAATATCTAAATAGAATGGTGCAAATACTTTTCGTAGTCACTGCAGTTAAAGAGTAGGAAGAAAAGATATTAGATCTGGCTAAAAAGGCTTGAATAATCATAATAAAAACATGTTTAGAGATTACAAGGAGCACGGAGGCAAGAAAGATAGCTTGAAGGATATCACATCGTCGTCACCTAGTTTATCGTACGAGCAATCTTCAGGCCGGTAAGTGATTAGTATTGCAGATGTTTATGTATTTATGCAAGAGTGCAAGTAGTTGATGTAAAAATATGTGCATATAAATAATGATAATATATGGTAATATATGTGTAATGTAAATGATTAAACCTGGAATACATATTACAACATATAACATGTATTAAAATATGTACATAAAATATTCTATAGAAACGTAAATTTGTTAAATAATTATTTAGAAAGCTGCCACCATTTTGGATTCTGATGATTTTTTAATATATTAGAGAAATCAACATTTTAAAAAACTTTTTCTTTTGTATGTTACCATTGGGCTCTTTTAGTTTTCGAGATATGTAGTTGCAAAAAATCTGTTGGTACCACTACATTGAATTCTACCTCCAATTGTGCGTCCGTGACAGCGTAAGTGCATTGGTTGTCGGCCATTGGTTTACAGATAAACTTCATAGATAAAATGACACTTGACCCAAACATATATAAACTATAAACAAATGATAAGAATTAGGTTTGACTTAGGCGTCATTGTATGTGTGAAGTTTAACTGTGAAGTAAGCGGCAAACAATACTAGCGCTTACGCTGTCATGGACGCACAATTGGAGGTAGAATTCAATGTAGTGGTACCGATAGTTTTTTGCAAATATCTTGGAAATTAAGATCAAATGACGGTTACATATACTACAAAAGCTTATTCAGAATTATGCCGTCAACAACATATTAAAACACCATCGAAATTCAAGATGGCGGCAGCTTATTACCGAAAATCGCATTGAATATAAACCTTTTAACTTAGTTACTATATTCTGGTGATTGTATAACTAAAGGTATAACTCCATTTGCAAAATCATAATTTGAGTATATTAAAAATTACACAAGCCTCTTACAATTCATTCAAATGACTACATGATATAATAAGGGAAAAATTCTACTCGTTTAAAATACACACACACACGCGCGCGCGCGCACGCACATATGTAGCGTTAGATCACTCTAAAAAAGCGACTGTACGTGTCAAGGTCTCTCAAGAGGGTGACTTGGCGACAAGCTCGATTATAGAGCTATGTGCAGACTACAGACAATGCGAGGGCTACGAGGCAGATCCACGAGGTTGCCTCTGGACGAGCCAATGCCAATGGTTGTCGGCTTTTTGGCGAGATCAAAGGTGCAACTTCAGCTATGTAAATACAGACAGTGATAGTACAAGATATTGCTTCTATCTTGCAGGAACCGGAGCTGGAGCTACACATTTCGTCAAAAAGCCGACGATCACTGGCCCGCCCGGAGGTAGTCTCATGGGTCTGTGTTGCAGACCTCGCACTACCTGTACATAGTTTTAAGGAGTGGATATATAGATTTGAGAGAGCTCTAGGAGCTGCGAATGTTATAATTTCGGAGTTCAGAGTTCGGAGTTTGCAGGAACGCACCCACAACCGATGATCTGACGTCATGTGGTGCGCGTATAGTATAGAGTAGTAAGAATGGTTTAGAAAAATGTGGTCACGGAGTGAGGAAAGTGGCGAACTTCGTGGCGAAAGGACTGACTCAGCACTTATCCCAGAACCTCGAAGGCGAAAAGTCATTTAGCGAAATTTATTCGTAGTATATACATATGCGCAACATATGGAAAATAAGAAACAAAAATAAGCATAGAAAGAGGAAATAATTATTGAAACCATTCACTGAAATTGTGATTATGGACGTATCAAAAGTCGGAGGTTATAACAGGCTGATTTTAATTTCATTTGTATTCGTTAACCCGTAATTATAGGATCACAGAATGATTATACACATAATATGTACAGGGTGTTTCTAGCAACTAGGACAGATCATAACTCTGACTCAAGTAAAGTTAAAGGAAAATCGCAAAGGAAAATTTTGCACTGTTTAACATTCTCTACCGTGCTAACTAGTTTTTTCGCAGATGCAATTGTACTCATTTTTTAACAGTATAATTTTTTATAAACCATTCGACGCACTTTTTCACAAAAAGATATTGAAGTACTTGGGTCGAAAAATGATTAATTTAAAAGATATTTCAATTGCAATTTCGTAAAACGTTGCATACGAAAAAAAAAAGAAAGAACGCGAAGAACACTAAATTTGGTGAAATTCAAATTGAAATTATTTCGTAATAGATTTCAACTTTTTGCCAAACTTCCAATTTTAGATTTTGGAAAAGTAAACGAGTCCCACTTTTTTTTACTTTTTTTACGTTCCCTATAACTAACATAGATATTATTATCAATTCATCTAAAAGGAGTAAATTTTAGCAGCATATGTATTAAAAATTGAGTCTTTTTTAGATGAGTATGCAATGATATGCAATGATATAGATGAAGATGCGATGGTAACTATAATCATAATAGCATGAAGCTTAGCTATATCCTATACTTTACAAATTACAAGCAGACGTAATCTTAAAATCGTGGGGCTTCGACAGTTAAAATAATAGAATCTTAAGATACACCGAAACTATCTTCTATCGGAATTCGAGAAACTAACCAGAATCACCAAGGAAAGGTCCGAAAATATAATGACTCCAGGCTCAAAATACCGAAATAGTCTGAGCTGGTCTTTCGATATGATTCTGGGATATAAAACCCATAACTATTTCATGGTGGATTTTAGCTCCAGCCAAAGGCTTTTACAGTTTAAAGGACTCTGATCCAACATTTGTTCTGTCGTTTCATGATCCAATTAATCTGAAATTTTATCCAAAGCTTCATCTAAATTTATTACCTTTATTCTGTTAAATAGATTTTTCACCTCATAATTTTAACTAATGTTTGGTATAAGAGCACGGCAAGTAAATGAAAACCATACGACAAACAAACGCTATTGTACAATAGTTATATAATTATTATAAAAATATAGTATTTAAGATAACAGTTGTGGAACTGAGAATATTCAGCGAAAAACAGTGTGCAGTAATGCTCTCTAAACACTTCTGATAATGTAACACAAAAATATTTCAGATAAAAGTTGATCTGTATTGGATCAATTACAAATTGCGATAAAATCGTCAAATTTGATTCATAGGAAATTTTAATAGGAGGTTATATCAAATGTTTACAATAACACTTGTATCGTAGATCTGCCGAGAATGGAAGACGTGGTTGGTCTTCAGCGACAAATTTGGCAAAAGATGACTTTAGAGCAAGCTCAGAGTCATCGTACGCAGCAGCTGGTTGGACTTCGCTCATGGATCTTTCTGCTATCGACAACGAAGAGAGATTGGAAGGTACTTACATATAATAAATATTGCTTTTTATCAAGATTATCGATAAGCGTGTTTTTCTTTGTTGTCAAATTCATCCCGTTATTTGCAGATAGGAGGCCAACCAAGTTACAAATTAAGGAGGTTATAGATAACAGCAATGAGAGCGCCTCAGAAAATGACGTCGAGTTCATAATCCAGGTAAATTTTCGATCGCTGTGAGATTTTGTGAGTTTTAAATGTTGCTTATCGCAATGTTGTAACTTTTATCTTGTTATTACTGGGATTTGTTAATGTATATGTATACATATATGAATAAGAGCTAATTTGGTTTCAATTGAATATTTATTCCTAAATATTTATGCGTTTAAGCTTTAAAAATCAATTAACCTAGTTAAATGACTGTTCCATTTTGTTATCAGTCTATAATAATCATTTATGTGTAACTACGTTGTCGACTTGCTAGAAAAGAGTGAAATACCTGAAATATCTTCACTTCTGAAACATTTATAAAAATTTAATCTACAAATAGGTTCTTCGTTACAAAACTTGTAATATATAACAATAACAATGTCAAAATTCAAGATAGGATTATTTTAACCCCCTCTTGAATAAGCGATACTGTTAAATAATATTTTATTAGAAACCCTACAAAGCAATTTCCTGAGAAATTTCCTTTTCTTTAATTTATATCATTTTTCTACCAAACTAACGATATACATATAAACAAAAATTTGGAGCTTTTTAACAGAACCATTTTCGTTCAACTTGCAATCAAACTGCTGGAATGTTTTCAATTATTTGTATATGTGTGTACGTTGTACATTTACGACAGCAAATTTAACCACGCTTGAGCTTCTCAAGAAGATCTCAATAACTTTGCTCATTGAATGGAACGTTCATCAAAATGTATACACGTGATTACACCACGTAAACAACTTTTTTTTTACCGCTATCAATTCTCACGATGGTTATCACTTAATCTGACTATGTTTACCTTTTAGTGTTTCACGAAAGAAAAGTTAATAATCGTACATGGAAGAATTGAATTTCCTTGTTGTACATTGCTTTTTCTATTCAGGTGAAGAAGTCGAAGACTGGTTCTTCGAAAAGCAGCGAAAAAAATGGAGAACGACGAATGGCAAGCGAAGAATGGACGGAAAAAGTAACCATAACAGCATTCTTCATTTCGTTTCTAATCTTTCTTACTAATCGGTTTATATACATATATGTAGTACGCTTGTAGCAATAATAATCTTACGATTAGTGCTGTAGATAAGATTGATAATTATCCACGCGTGTGTGTGAAAATTAAAGGAATAACGGTGCAATTTTATTATCGTTAGAGCGAGGTAGAACAGTTAAGGCTACAAGTAAGAGAATTGCAAGCACGATGCGAGAGGGCGGAAAAGGAAAAGAGCGAGATCCTGATGAGGCGATTAGCAACTATGGAAACCATATCGAGTAAAGCTGCACCGAATGAAGTACAGAAATTACAGAAGAAGAATGAAGGTATTACCCATGAAAAATGAATAAATTAATATATAAAAATTAGAAAATATAAATTTTTACAAAATTTATGATAAGAAATGGAGAAATTTTTAGAAATGCTTTTAGAAATTTGATAATATAATAAAAACTAATATTTAACAATTTGAAATTTACAATTTGGAAGTGTTTTTGCTATAGTAAACAGTAAATTATTGTTAATTATTTTCTCCACTGCTAGTTTAATCTATGGACTTTCAATTCTGGATAATTCAATTACTTGAGAAATGATAATAATATTAATAATATTCAGCGCTTACGCAAGAAAAGAACAGTTTATTGACCAAGATAAGGGACCTGGAGAAAGAAGTGAACTCGAAAACGTTTAGAGGAGAACGAGACCGGGAAAAGGATGAGCTACGTTCGAAATTGAAGGCAGCAGAGAATTTATGCGAGAGTTTGATGGATGACAACGAAGATATGAAGAAAGAAATACGGCAATTGGAGGAAGAGATATACGAACTGCAAGATACGTTTAGGTAATTTTACATTTTCTTATCTTTAAATATAAGTACATTTTTTCTATGTGCATGTTTACCGTGGCTTCTTTTTCAGTTCATAATAATTCTCTTTTTATTGTTTAAAACTATGTTTCAAACCTGTATACTATCAATGTAAATGTTTATAATTTAATTATTTTTATTGTATGTACCACTGAAGTAAAGTTTTATAAGCTTTCAAGAGAAATTCTCAAGCAAAAAAAAATTCGATTTAACGCCCTGTAATTTCATGCGTAGTGCAATCTTTGTAACATTTTAATGAAAAAAAAAACAAATAAATTAAATAATTATGAAACGAAGAATAGATATTTGAAGTATAAAATGATCATCGTGTATAGGAAAATAAAGATTCCACTGCATTTTACTAACTGATTTGTTTGAATTCGAATTGATTAACTAATCAGTACAGAAGTTGATTGATCACAACAGCGAATTACGACTCGCCCACCTGTGATCCTTTTCGTGTTTATCAATAACATATATGTCTGTTTGTATTAATAAACGCGACCAATATTGGCACGATACGACACGAGATATTTTCGTACAATATTATCGTGTCATAGAGAAAAACAAAGAAAAAGTTTATCAACTTGGAAGAAACACGAAACCGTGTTCAGAAATGAAAATATCTTGAAGGGGCTCGAAAACAGTGGATTTCCACTTACTGCAGCTGGAACCAGAAGCAGATAAAACAAAGAAACATTCTAAATTGGAATAATTGTTTGAAAGAAATGATCTAAAACAGATAAGATATCAAATGAAATGGTCAGAAAAGTAAATCGAATTTTTTTCATGATTCGCACTCAGGAGGAACGCTTAAGCAAAAGATACAAAATAAAGGAGATATCTAATTAAAGCTGTCGCCTCTACCACGTAATGTCTACGAAGAAAGGACACACAGCCCAAAAATGTTTAGCAAAATGAGCTATCTGAATTGTTGCAGGACGTCAATTTGGACGGAAGATTCCAACACAAGAACGGCACTGTTTTTCGCCAAAAGCTGGATCGAACGTGGACGTTTCATTGCTTGGTAAAATGAGTACATATTTGACCACATTTTATTTTTGACCGTTCGCGAATAAACGCGAGACCCATGTAATGAATCTTAAGAGCAAAGGAACGAGATATATGTATAATGAAATAGCATTTTTAACATAGACAGCAGTAATGTGGAACGTTATACTGTCGTCGAACCCTTTCGATTTTTGTACACTTATCACGCGTACGCTTCCTCCTGCTTACGCCCACCCTGAATGGCATTTCGGCTTCCGTTTGATTAAATGTATACGTGACCAATTAACTCAGGTAATTATAACACGCTACTGAACTTCACGGAACTGGATAATCTATAAAAGAATATGAATAATTACCTATAGATGGAATAAATTATCTAAATTATTTGGAAATTATATAAATGAAAATTAAATATCCTGAAACTTCTGAATACAATAACTTGAATATTCTTTGGAATATCTAGAGTATCGTTTTTGAAAATATTTAGACTTGTCTTAAAATTTGAAATTTGTATATGATGATATCGACGAATTTAGGTAATGGAACGTACTGAATGCCTATAATATTAAAAAATAGATGGAAAATATCCAAAGAAAGATACTGATTATAATATTTATAGGGTGAAACAAATCTCTATTTAGGTTTTATTTCTTTAATTATATTTAAAAAAAATATATAAATTTGCATTAACATCCGCGGTCTAGTAAGCATTTTGGGAATTTTTTATTGAATCGATTTTATCCGGTTCCAATATACTATAGTCTTTGGATAGAAATTTCG
Organism: Bombus vancouverensis nearcticus; assembly: GCF_051014615.1. Classification (NCBI taxonomy): domain Eukaryota; kingdom Metazoa; phylum Arthropoda; class Insecta; order Hymenoptera; family Apidae; genus Bombus; species Bombus vancouverensis. The sequence goes on from NC_134911.1 coordinate 10,802,169, forward strand.
TCGAGACTCTTAAGAATAGTATTTCGTGTTGTTAAGGGATGAGCAAGCGGACGAGCACGTTCGTTTGCGAAAAAGTTTGGAACAGTCGAATAAGAATTGTCGAATCTTATCGTTTAAACTGAGGAAAGTTGAGCGGAAGGTGGAAGAACTAGAAACTGAGAAAGCTACTCTGGAAAAGAAATACGAAGAGGCAAGTTTCCGTATAAAGCTCAAATGAGAAATTAGTAATAAAAATATTTTATTTTAGGTGAAGAAAGTTGAAGAAACGTTGCAAAAGGTTAAAGGAGAATTCCAAAGTAGGCCTCTGAAAAAGGCGACTGAATTTACAACTAAAGTACAATTGAAGAAGATGGTGGAAGAGATGGAAAAAGAAATAGGTTCATTCTAAACTAAAACACTACTTGTATAATGATATTAAGAATAATCTAGAGATAAAATATAAATAAGCGAAGAAAAATTTATCTTAATTCACCATCTTAATCATAATATTAAATAAACGAATTGTATTCTTTAGGAGATATGATGACTGTCTTCACGAATATTTCTGATGGCAAAGAGGTGGACATTCAGGACATGAAAATCAAGGATAACCACGGGAAATACGACAAACTCTCAAAGGAGCATGAATTACTTAAGGAAAAGCTCGATTCTGTTATGAAAGAGTTGTTAGATGAGAAAGAAAAGAAGAAATTCAGTACTAAAGTCGAGGAAAAAAATATGGATTTGCAAAACAGTAAGTATTTCGATTATTTTAAACATACTTTTCCTATTAACGTGTTCGTATTAACGTATTGAATAAGTCACATGTAGTAAATCTATTCTGGTATGAAATACTTTAGCAAAAAAGAAATTGGAGGAGGCAGTGACATTGAGAGAAAACGAAAGGAAGACATGGGACCAGGAGAAGACAGCACTGCTCGAGGAAAAAGAGAAGCTAAAATCGAAGCTTCTCTCTCTATCCGCAGAGAAACTTAAAGTGTATAACGAAACTGTACAATTGAAAAAGGATCTAGGTAAAAAAGTTATCATAAATAAAATACTGAATTTTTCTATCAATAACAATTATTTTCTTAATTAATCTTTTTTCTTTTTTCCAACTTTTGTATAGAAACAGCTAAGACATCAGAGAACGAAGGTGCAAAGTTGGAGAAAACGATAAACGATCTGAAGAAAGAATTGCTTTTGGAAAAAGATAAATCGAAGAAGCTACAAGATGATTTGTCAGGATATACGGAACGAGAATCAAAAATGAAACAATCAATGACATCAGTAACTACCTTTTTAGATAAAAATTACATTAATTAAATAATTAAAAACGCCATTAATACAGATATTAACATAATATTATAATGCAGGTTGAACAAACAAAGACTAAGCTCGATACTGAGTTAAAACGCTTGAAGAAGGAATTAGAAAACACAAAAACCTCCAATTCCACGAAAATAAATGATCTGACTAGGGAGGTCTCGGAATTAAAGAAAGAAAAGGAAAAATTGTTATCTCAAGTCGATCAAGAGAAAGAATCAAAGGAGAGTGAAGTAGCTACCTTGAAAAAGAAGATCAGTGCATTGGAGAAAACAGGATTGAACACGAAACGGATGAATGAATTGAGGCAGACGTACAATGAAAAGATTCTGAGTAAGTTACTTCACTATGGCGACACGAGAAACATCAGAAAAGTCTACATAAGATAACAGTGGCCTATATTTTAGATTTGGAGAACGAGCTCAAGAAAGGACAACTGGAATATGATAATCTGAATGACAAATACAAGGAATTGATGAATTTGAAAAAGCAATTGGATTTGGATAATGAGTCGCTTAATAGGTAATGGGTAATACGCTTAATTAATTACAATGAAACAAAGTATTTTTAATTATTTCTATATCATATCTAAATATAGCAAATTACGAGAGCAAAATATAGAGCTGATAGGTATTCGTAGAGAATTGGAATCAATGCGACAATCAATGAAAATAAAAGAAAGCGAATGGCGATCAGAGAGATCAGCTCTAGAAGTGAGTATAAAATAATATAATTAACTATTATATCCGCGATTTTAAAATCTATTTTGAAGAATACTACAATTTTCTTTAATTAATTGTAAAAAATTATCTTTAATATAAATTTCCAGAATCGTATACGAGAGAGTGAGCTGCCAAACAAAGCATTGATAACAGATTTGAATAATGACATAAGCAATTTGAAGAAAGAAAACAATACATTAGTAACGCGATTAGAAGATTTAAGAAAAGCGGTAAGAAAATTAAGTTATACATATTTGTTTAACAGCATAAATTATGTAATAAGTTTTGTTTTAAAATATATACTTTGCAGAACGACGACCTTTCTGACAAACTGAAGGACTATGAAGCAGTATCAAAGATCCATCAAGCTCTGACACCAGACACAACAGCTTTGGAGTCGGAGATACGAAAATTGAAAAACGCCCTTGAAAACATGGAGAAAGCGAAGAAAGCTGATTTAGCTCAATGCAAAATGCGTTATGAGCATAGAATCACTGCTATCAACGATGAAATTCAAGCTATTCAAAATCAATTGTCTAGGTACAAACGCGAGCGCGATACATATAAACATATGTTAGAAGGTGCTCAAAAAACTATCGCAGAATTAAAGTCTGCTAGAGGTAGACAGTCGAACGCATCTTCTGGAAAATCTGACGAGGTTGGTTATTTTTAATCTTTTTCTTTTTACCCACCAACATTACGCTCACTTCCCTGGATCTATTTGTATATTACATCAAGAGTGATTACTTTTAACTCAATTTAAAAGTAATCCTTACATTTTTATTTATACAACATTTCTCATTTTTTAGGAAGAGGAAGTATCTGGTGCCAGTAAATTGGTTCTAGAAACGCAGATTAATAGCTTGGAAGACGAGCTTTCTGAAGCGAGATTAGAAGCATCCAGATTGAAAGCTGAATTGGTATCCGAAAAGTCAGCGAGTCATGTTAAAGTATCTGAACTGCAGTCGCGAATTAACGAGGTATTTAAATGTTTTCTCCAGTAACTTATCGATGATTTAAAATACATTTGCACACTATTCGTTTTTCTTTTTATTTTTATCTTCTAATTTTAGCTCGAAGAAGAGAAAGTGCTCACTAGTGGTAGAACGAAGATTCCAGGACTGAAAGTTCGTATGGAGTTAGCGTGGCAAAAAGAAAGAGAGGAGCATCAGAGATTATTGCAAGAGACCGCTACACTGGCGAGGGATTTGCGACAAACTCTATTCGAAGTACATGTTAAACTAGAATTAATGTTATTAACATAAAGAGCCTAAACAAATGATGTTTTTGTAGATTGAAAGAGAACGTTCCAAGGAAAGGCTGGAGAATAAGAGACGGCAAGATCAATTGAAAAAGGTGTACGATGAAGAGAAAGAAGAAAGCAAGAAGAAATTGTTAGAGGTAAATAAAAGGACCAATATAAAATTTTGGATTGTCATTCTGTTTCCTTCCAATTCTGAGTTGTTTGAAAATATTAATTTTTTCAGTTACAATGCGATTTGCTCGAATTAAGGGACGCTCACGCAAAATTAAGAACCAGTAACGAAAAAATGAGACGCGAAAAGGAACGTCACGAGAAGGAGAGAGAAGAACTCAAAGATGTAATACTGAAGAAATGTAAACAAGAACAGATTGAATTACGAAATCTGAATGTATTGATGCAACAAGTCAATGACTTGATGAAACTTTTCCCCGAATTGAACGGTATAGCAGAAAATGGAACTGCAAATACTTATACACCGACTCCACCAAGACGATTAAAGGTATATTAAATTTACAAATTCAATAAAAAAAAATAAGTAAACTAAATCAATATGATAAATAATTATTTTCGTAATATAGGGACCAAAATCTAGGGAATCATCGCCACTGTCGGATTCGAGAAGCGATATAAGAGGTAATTATTAATATTATTAAATATTTCAATCTTTAAATCAATAATGTCAAATTTATTAATAGGTTCAAATTCCCAATTTGTTGAGAGAACAGAAAAATTAGAATATACCGTTAAAAAATTAATGGATGTGGCAAAAGAACTGAAAGAATCGAAGAAATCTGCGGACGAAGTAAATACAACACGATTGAAGAAACTTGGCAAGAGGTATTTATTACTAACAGTGACCATTTGTTTTCTTTAATGAAAACCTAGATACTCATATACAGTAAATCAATTTTATAGATCAACATCCGTGGAAAGTGACCCGGGGAAAGGTATAACAACATCTCGTTCGAAACCACGTTTGAAGAGAAAGAGTTTATCTTTAGAACAGACATCAGTACGAAATGAAGAAGTATGTTATAGTTCTAATGCTGTTAAGTTTTCGATAATAGATATATTAAAAAGATATTAACATTTATTCATTCATAATTGTATAGTCACGCATTTGGGGCACTGATAGCAACATGTCCAGTTTGCAATCATTAGAAAGTTCAGATGCTGAAGGACGAGCACAAAGTTTGCAGAGAGATTCCAGTGTTGACAGGTAATTCGATAATCATCCCCTCAATTTTGCATATTTTGCATATTTTGCATATAATGCATAATTTGAATATTTATTGACTAAGAACATCAGGAAAAAAACAAGCTAATAATTAAATCTCTTATAATACATAGTCGCCTCTCTACCGGTTCTACTAAAAGCGAAATGTTGGAGCGAGAAAAAAAGCATAGTAAAGGTATAATAAAAAAGATTACAACTAAATTGACTAAATCAGCCAGTGTGGATGATCCAAATATTTCTATGGATCTTTCTCTTCAAGTAAGTAAACAACGCCATTATTTGTTTAAAAGAAACTATTATACCAATAACTTTAAAATTATTTCCTTTTTTATTGTTGCAGACATCGGGATCTGAAACAAGCATCAATGAGAAGACTGAAAAGAAAAATCTAAAGAAAAAATTAACAGACATGTTCAAAAGAGGATCAAGAAGCAGCAGGTATGTTTCTATTTAAAACAAAAATTAAAAAATTAAATAGTGAGAAAAATCTACTATATTTTAAACGGGCATTGTTAATAATTGATGGAATTATAGAAAAGCTTTAAGTTCGAACATATTTTTAAAAATATCATTTCTAGAATGTTAAAAAAGGTAAATAAATAATAAATTATAATAATATATGTACATATATATGTATATACGAATTACTTGAGAGAAATTAACTCTGAAATTGGAGTCAGTGGTAGAAAATTTTAATTGAATAAAATCGTAACAATGTTCTTATATTTTCAGTGTAGAGAAGAAGATAAGTTCTACGAATCATAGTAGGCCAGCATCGAGAAACTCTACAACGTCGAACAAATAATTCGATTATAAATTCCGAGGAAAATATGTCATTATAGATACTATACTATTATTCAATTGTAATGACAACAAATAATTCTGAACACCGAATAATACAGAAATAAGGGTTTGCTCACTCGTGTGTATTAGAACATATACAAAAAAAGAACACAACAAAAGGATGTACATATATGTATTCATGTATGTACATATCGACATCCCCTTATTCTCTTAATATCAGATTTGCACAAGCATTTTCAAATACTTCATTAAATATATACAAGGCACCATACTATGATGCAAATAAAATGAAACGTACAATAAATAATCAATGGATATATTTGCTCCATCGACATCTTCTTCATGTAATTCCTTCGCTATTCCAATTATTTCCTACGTCACGAGCCACGCTTTTCTTTCTTTGATTTCCGCTTATGTTTCGAACTTTTGTGTTCTCTGTGTTTGTGCTTTTTCTTTTCCTTTTTGGACTTCTTCACTTTCTCCACCCATACACCAGAAACTTTAGAGTCTACTTTAAGTTGTGGTACTACAACACTTCTAGACACAGGCTTCAAAGCTTGCGAACTGGATGCTTCTGGGGTTGCATTTTCAGATTTTAATAATCTTGAAGGAAGAGCAGGTCCATACACATCCAATAATAATTGAGCCTCTGGGGGATTGAAATTAGAATCATCTTCTTTGGGTTCAATCCCTAATTCAGGATCTACTATGTTTATGTTTTTTTCTTTACTTGTTGTTTCATTTGATTGCATACTACTTTTTGTATTAGTAACTAAGCTATCGAGATCCACCTTTGCAAAAATTCCTCTAGGTGGAGAGGTGTTTCTATTTACATTTACTTCGCTTGGAACTTTACCAATCAAAACAGACTTCACGGCTTCGCTGTCTAAGCTTTCATCTGGCTCGGAATCAGATTCCTCGCTACTGCTTAAAAAAATTGCTTTAAAAAGATCCTTCTTCTCTTCTGATTTACTTTTTGATGTAGGTTTCGTTGTAGTATTGATATCTTCTTCAGTTTTATTCTGTTCATCTATAGTCTCTGTTATTCTATTTGAATCAAAGTTATTGTCCAGATTTTGTTTGTCTTCGAATATTGTCGATGACGTTTCTGGAACTTCTTTTCCAAAAACTTTCTCATAAGAAACTTCGAAATTTCTCATTTTCTCTGACACAGGTTCGAAAATTTGATGATTATAAAAAGATATATTATTACTCATTTTAATGTTGGAATCCGTATTGTTAATAGCGCCTTTTTCTGTATTGTCAATAATGTTTTGGCCTGTATTTTCAATACTGCTTTTGTCTTTTGACGATGTACTTGCTTCATTTACTTCTTGCGACGCTCGCAAAAACTTCGTAGAATTATTCCAATCAAAGGAATCGAAAATGGAAAACCTTGTTGACCTTTTCTGCATCTCAGGTTGAGCACAACCAACTTTTGGCTCTGGAATATTGAATCTCTTACAAACTATGCTCGCTGGCTTCCATTCCATTCGCTCCCGAGTTAATTTCCCGAACATTTTCATTTTTACAGCTTGTTTCATTTCATCCTCATGGCTAAATTTTGCAGAAATATTTGAACTCGTGGAATCAGAAGCACTTGTAAATTTACTCCCAGTATATTCATTTGTTGGTTGCCCAACCAGTTTTACTGCTTGTTCGAATTCAATTCGTTCATGTTCTCTTTCCCATTCTGTCATAGATAATGGCTGTATACTTTCAAGCTTATTTTTCTCTCCTTCTTTTACGAAAAGTAAATATTGTTCAAATCGTCTTTGTTTATCAGAATCAGAAAAATATGGTTTCACATTGCTATTCTTCACAGAATCATCTTGATCCAATTTACTTTGTCCCTCAAAAGTCAAGGAGGAATCTTTAAATTCTTCTAATCTTTTTAAACTTCCATCAGAATTTTTACTGGGTCCAACGACACCTCCTTTAACAAAACTTTGTGCGTTCAATTTTTCCATCCACGATACAGCTGCCTTAGCTTGTAGATTTTCTTCTTTCTGTTTTTCTTCCGTTTGTTGCTTCCAACGTAAATTTAACGTCTTTGAAATGATATTGGAAGCAACTGATGGTACCGAATTTGAATGCGTTTCGGATGTCTTTTTCACATTGCATGTATCTTCCAATATTTTGGCTCTATCCGCGGCTGTGAGATCTTTGCGCTTTCCATTCTCTGTTCTACGAGAAACATTATCAATCGGAGGATAAAATCTGCTCTTCCTAACTGTATGTACTGGTACAAAATTCTTAGGCAATTCCGGAGGTGGAAAAACCTTTTTCAATTCTAATTTATTTTCTGCCAATATAAAGCCTTCTAAACAGTTGTAGCTTAAATTTCTCGAACTACTATCCTCAGACCATCTTGTTTTGATTTTCCGTTCAGGACCTAAGGAAAAGTCGTAACGTGACATATCTTCTCTCTCGTATATATCTTCATCATCGGCTTCGAATGCGCCAACTCCAAATGCTTGTCCATGTATCGATAATTTTTTGTTCTTATCCTGAATGCTAAATGCTGGAGTTTCAAATAAATTTACATGTCCAGACAATATGGTTCTTCTATCTAAACCACTGTATCCTATGCCAAAATAATTATCTTTTGGGTTACATCTGTAGAAATGAAGCAAAGTTAATATATGTATCTTATTTTGCTTATCAAAATTATATACAACATTTTGAATTTACCTAAATGGCTCATAGTCATCAGGTGCAAATGTAACATTCTGATAATCATCTTCTGAATCATCAGAGCTATTTTCTGAACTTGCCTTCCTAGATCCTTGCTGCATATGTTTTAGCTTCTCATTCCTTTTTTCAATTTTAGCTTTCTCCTTTTTTGTAAGTCTTGATCCTACTCCCTGACCTGGTCTCCACCCCATCTTCTTTAGTAGCATAATACCAACTGTTTCCCTATTATATCAAACATTTATTATTGGTATTAATATGATATAAAAAAGCAAAGGAACACTTACTTTACTGGCTTCAAAAGCTCCTTCAATACTGGAGTACCAGGAATAGGACCACTGCTGTCACGAGTGATTCTCTCACGTTTTGTACCTCTTCGACCACATTCCATATAATCCTCCGTAGCGCGAATCCCTGTTGGTGCAATTCCAAATTCACTTGTATCCTCCTCATCCATAAAATCTTCTGGACGCTGAGTAATACTTCCAGCTTTGCTACTTCTAGAAGATTTAAATCGTTGTGGTCTCCAGCCATCTCTTGTACCAACAGTATTAAAGTATCCAGCAGAGAAACCACCCGTAAATGCACCATGAAATCTACGTCTACCTTGTGCATCATATGCATATTGATCTTCAATCATCATTGGTTTCTTCCTTGGTACATTATCTACAATAATTGCATGTGAAAATAAAATACTGTACTATCAATATTTTATTTTTATATCTTCCAAAATATCTTTACTAACCTTCATCAATTGGTTCAAGAGGGATTCCAAAAGTAACATAATTTTCGTTCTCAGAATCACTCATTTTTTCAATATCTAATAGTCAATTTTTAACATTTAATGGTAGAACTTATTCTTCGTTCATAGCGTGTCTAACTGTCAAGAGTAATTCATGTGAGGTTAGAAAATATATACACAACGAATGTACTGTTCCTTTAATTTTCAATTAACTTTGTGTCGTCTCATTCTAATAGAATATATATGTACTTAAAACAGATTATATACTGATAAAATACAAATAAAATAAGATATTTAGAAAATACATCAATGTTTTTGAACCAACTAACTGATCTGTACTTCATTCAACGAGTTGAGTCATAAGAAGTAAACACAATTGGTCACGTGATCAGATATTCTAATTATATTAGTGGATAATACGGTCATATATACAGAAATGAGTAGATTCGCTCCATGGACATAGAAATATATTCCTAGATCTTTCATCATCTCTGATGTAGGCAATATATAGTCTTAAACTGTAATGTGGGCTACGATCACATAAGTATTGCTTACTGCACACTCCTAAACTGGAAACACTGACAAAACCGTCTGTTTTTTGAATCGAGAAATATCAAAATGGATGGTAAGAGGTTTCGTCCTGCGCATGATAACGCTATATATATATACATAGATATTATGAATAACTCCTCAATCGTCTCTGTCTGTTTCGCAGAATGAAATCTATTCTTGCCTTCCATCTTGATCTTTTTTCAACACAAATTGGTTGGTCGTCCAACTGGATGGTCTTTCCTAGCGATTCCGTGGACCAGAGTATTAACTGGACAGATTATAGTTTAGTTATTTTAATCTTTTTTTCTGGCTGTCATGTTATGTTGGTAACAAATACTTTAACCAATGATAATCTAGTTCATAGGAACTTTCTAGGCAAAGTTAGTGGAAAAACATATCTTTCAAAGCAGTAGGGAATAATTTGATACAAATTTACGAAAGTACACAAAAACATTCTCATGTTGGACTACATTTGGTCGGCATAATAGGATAATTTTCTGGAATGATTATTAAACGATAATCTACAGTGAAGTTTTTCAAATTTCTGAGAAAAAATTTGTAATCACGAAGAAAGAATAGAAGTTAAGAAATAGATGGCGTGTGAAATAATTTTTGATAAGATAGTGGAAGCGTATCCATTCTTCAGCTTGGAGCCAGTTTGAAGGGCCGCATGATATTGAAACATGATAAGTCAAATGTCAGAGGAATTCGTCACGACTGCACCAACATGTACGGCGAAAACATCGAACCAAAGCTTGAAACCACGTAAGTTGAATGGTAGAACGTTTGATTTTCTTTGGTGGCGTGATTCACGACGTGAGAATGTATCAAAAAAAGAGGAGAACCAGAAGAAAAAGGAGGATTTAATAGAAGTTAAAGTCAAAACAAATGAAAATGATAGCAAAACGAAAAATACTCTCTCCTCCAAAACATCGTTTGAATTTTTTAAGAATATTAAGAAACACATGCAGATCAGAAAGTTGACTCATAAATCTAAGCAAAGGGTAAGTACGCACAAATTTTCATGACAAAGATCTTTGTTTCATGCATAATCAAAGTTCTTACAGACGAAGGAAGTCGAAACATCTAGCGTACAAAATGATACAAATTATGATCCATTAGTTATTCAGAAGGATGTGCCTACAATTTCCACTGAAGAAGATAATATCTCTGAATTAAAATGCGAAGAAACTGACAAGAATTTTGATGATCAAAACAGCAATGTGTCACAAAATGAATATATTTCAGAGAGCCTAAATGATACCATAAATAGTTGCAGTGACACTGAAGAGAAACTAGAAGCAATTAATGAAAAAATTATTAATAAGTTGGAGACAGATATCGATCATAAAAATGTTTCTGACATATACCAATCATGCTCCAATAATGAAACAGACCAGTTAGAACCCAGATCAATAATAGAAAATTATATAGTAAAACATCAAGTTGAAAGAATTAAAGAAAATATAGAAGATAATAGAAGTAATGATAACAAAGCAAAAGCAAGTCTTACAGAGGAATTGCTTAAATTAAGTAATTATGGGTGGTATTGGGGTCCAATATCAGGAACTGAGGCTGATGCCAAACTTCTATCTGAACCAGATGGTGCATTCCTAGTAAGAGATTCATCAGACGATAGGTTTGTTTTTCTTCCTCTTTTTTCTTTTTTGTTAAAGCTATCATTGAGGAAAATCCATATATATTTTTTTGTAGATATGTCCTAACACTTAGCTTTAAATCAGCTGGCAAATTACTCCATGCTCGTATGGAACATAGTGGTGGTTTATTTTCTTTATGCAACCAAAGTGAAAGTGAAGGATTTAGTTCAGTGGCTGATTTAATTGACTATTCAATGAATTTTAGTCAATCAGCAGTTTTCTGCTATTCACGGCCTAAGTATCCTGGTCATCCGTCTTTCCCTGTTAGATTAACAAAGCCAGTAAGCAGGTTTACTCAAGTCCGAAGTTTACAATACCTTTGTCGTTTTGTTATACGTCAAAATACTAGATTAGACAATATTCATAAGTTGCCTTTACCAAAAACAATCAAGGGTTACATAGAAGAAGCGCACTATTAACATCGGCCTCCCAAAAAATATTTGTTACATTGTAAATGTATTGTTATTGACAACGCAAAGTTTGTATTGCATAGCAATAATAGCTTTCTCAGAAAAACGTATTTCCGAGAAATAACAAAAGATTAGATATGAGCTTCTTTTTATAAGAACTGAAATGTTCATTGTTAAGATTTGCAAGATATCTTTACTTTTATAAAAATTAATTGATATAATTGCATCACTTTCAAGAACATTGATAATGAACAATATGTGAAAGATTTAGGTTTGCATGAATCACTTCTCTACAAAATACGTTATACTTTTTAACGTAATTTGAAGTTTATTCGATTTATGAAGTACTTGGCTGTGTGGTGTGTATCTGTATAAAAAAATATATTTTTTTATAATAAAAGTAATCTCCTGCTCAATTCAATGATAAGGACCGAAGTTGATCTCTTGTTCAATGGAGACACAACGTAATTTTGTATAAAAAGAATACTATATAACCTTAATCATAACAATATTGCAGGGTAATTATTAAACATTATTAAATCTATATTTCTATCAGTTTATATCTTTATATGCATCAAAAGTAAGTCACATTTATTGAATTCAAACTCACATGTACAGATCTTGTTAAAATATGACACTAAAATAAACTAGCTATGATCGTTAACTTGTCTTAACATTATCCTATTTTTTAATACCATCAGTATTTAAATATTGTTACACAAGTTTTTTACATAAGTTCATATTTTCATTTGTATCAAATAAACTCCAAAAAATACTTCGTACTTTTTCTCTATTTAGTGATCTAAGCTTTAATTTTTCTTTCTTTTCTACCTATTCCAATTCAGTCCAAGTATATTGCGTGCCTGTTTAAAATAAAAATATACAATGTAAGTATTTAGAAAAAGACGATTCATACTTTAATATACTTACTGTAACAAAGGCAGCACTTGCTGCTTCACTAGCACGATTTAAATCTGGTAATGCCATATCAGAAGTTGTTGTTAGAATTGTATGAATTTGTGTTGCATCTTTTATTCGTCTTTCCAAGAAATTCCAAGTTTTCTGATGATCTTCACTATTATCTTGTAACATATACAATTCGGTGGTTTTATAAATACCTGCTAATACTACTCTTCTAGTATACCAGTTCATCTGATTCAACAAAATTTTTATATAAGATACATTTCATAGTCATTAATATTTTAACATAGATTTACAAAATATGCTTATTATTCTTACATCAACTGATCTATCACCAGCATAATAGCAAATATCGTCCACTAAAGTGAGTAAATTAGCTAGTGACATTGGTACGTTTGGTGGTAGAGCCATAAGAGCTAATGCTTGTGGCCATGTCTTTTTATATGGAATCACCATTCTGAGTCTTGTCTCAACAGCATTGCGTACTTGTAATTCTAATATCTTTGTTTCTTTAGTAGGTTTTTTTTCAACAGTAAGAGCTTTTTCTTCAAGGATTTTATTCAATTCCTTATTGCATGTTAAATAAAAATAATGAACCAAATCTGCTCCTCGATTAGGGAACAATCCATGAATTATCCCAGGGTAATCAACAGACTCAGCACCTTTGGTACATAACTTTTCATTAAATATTTTTATTTATTATCTATATCATACACTAACAACATGAAATTATTTTTTTAAATCAAAATATAAAAAATTTTTTAAACAATTAAAAAACATACTATATCTGTAATACATTGAAAATATATTTATTCACTCACACAAAAGATTGGTCCTGACTCATCTACTTAACTGAAAAATTATTACAAATTACCAGCACTGATGGCTTGCTGGCTCCATCCAAGATCATGGACATACTTTAAAGATGCAGCAAGAATTTTTGTTTTGATACTCTTCTCATATTCCTCTTCACTTTCTTTACTATGTTCCTGATTTAATTGCTGCTGATTATTTTTGGATTGATCTGTGAGTAGTACTCTACAAGTCCATAAACGCCTAAAACCTATCAAAGTCAAATTTGTTTTTTTATTTCTTTTCCTTTATTCCAAGAAATATAATTTTGCAAAATAGTAAATAATAGGATATAGTCAAAATACATGAAATGTAAATAAAGAATGATTTTTATTCAGCAGTGAGTTATATACACTTCATAAATATACATTTTTTATTCTGAAGATACTATTTTATTAATATTTTGCTTAAAGGGATTATTAGCAATACATTCATTGACTCTAATTAAAATGCTTTCCATTACATCCAGACCATTTAGTGCTTGATAACAAAATGTAATTTTTTCTGGAACTGGCATTGCTGGTAATTTTTCACCACCAACAGTTAGTGTTATCTCAGCATAGCTTTTTTCTAATTCTGTATTCTCAGTTATTTTGTGCATTTTCTTTTGCTCTTCTAAATCTTTTATTTTTACTTTCCAATGTGCTCTAGAGAGATCTATTCCTTCTCTTAGTGGCAGTAAATACTCATTATGAAGTTTATTTACCAAGTTCCAGATACCAGTTTGATTTTGCTTATCCCTTATAAATAGAAATCTTAACAGATTTAGACTTGTAATTATTTCATCACATAATTCCACTAGATCTGATGCACTACCATGGTGTAATTTACAAGCCAATTTGATTAAAGTTCCTAGATTACTACCCAGAAAATATGGCATAGGAGGCTTCGCTTGGAGGCATTCAATAATAGAAGTTTTAAATATTCCTGTAGTTAAACTCAATAAACCTGAATGTTCATTAGTTTGATACAAATATAAAATAATGGAGTATCTAGCTTGTATATCAAACATTTCAATGTAGTTTTGAAATAAATTCAAAGCTTTTTTCCTCTCTTTATTGCTATTGGAATAAATCATCACATTCACAAGTACATTGAACAACTCAAAGAATATATTCAATTCTAATAATTGCAATGTTAAAGAACGTCTTGTTAATCTCATCAAAAGGTGATCCAGGAAATTTAAGCCTTTCATAGTACTTTCTTGTTCTTGTAATAATTTAACAATAAGATATATGCATGTCTGAAAGACATATTGCAAATCATATACCTGCGGTACCTTCTCCCACAGATGTAGTTTTGTTATAACGTAAAAGTAAAAGTTAGCATATGCCAAATCTGATATGTTCTCATTTAATTCAAAAAGCGTTACTTTAAGGTTGAAGCTCTCTTCTTCTATATTTTTCTTCTTGGACATACTTTTTCTACTTCTTACATTTGTAATGTTTAGAAACGAAAGCAAATCTCCAGTTACTTGACTTACAAGTATTACAATTCTTTCAGGTAATGGTTTACTTGAACAAGATTCTAATTCTTTTTCTTGTAAATAAATCAATGGTTTTCCCATTAAAAAAATTAGAATGCTAGCAAGGTAATCTCTTAATATGGTATATGTTTTGGAATTTCCTAATCTTGACTCATTTATTAATGGTTCTAAAAATAATATAACTTCATTATAAATATTTTTTACTTTATTTGTAATAATAATATAGTCTTGAGAATCTTTTTCTGGTATAGGTAGACTTTCAATGTAAGATTTTATTGTACTAATGCACCATTCTATTGCCTTCATTTTATTGTCCATTTTTGAAAGACATTTGATAAGTACGCTTAGAATTATAGAAAATTTTATATCATCTTCTGGACCTTCCACTTGTTCTAATAATTCTAATACCGTCTCAGAAGGATTACATTTTTCTACTATAGCATTTAATATTATCGTACAGCATTCGACTAAGTTTCCATTGCATTTTATATTTTCCATAGTGAGATAAGATAATATAATTGGAACGATATCCCATGAGGACTCTCTAATAATATCATCATAACTATTACCCTCAAAGAAGTGTAAAACTTCTTCGAATTTATTTTCTTTTAAATTGTCTGTTAATTCCTTAACAAATTTCTTTGTCAGGTTTTCTTGACGTTCTGTCATTTTTCTT
Organism: Bombus vancouverensis nearcticus; assembly: GCF_051014615.1. Lineage (NCBI taxonomy): Eukaryota > Metazoa > Arthropoda > Insecta > Hymenoptera > Apidae > Bombus > Bombus vancouverensis. The sequence continues at coordinate 10,817,492 of NC_134911.1, forward strand.
TAATAGATAACTTATCACATAAATACACTTGTAAAATATAATATGAACATAACCTCTTCCTTTAACGTATTTAATGTTTCTATCTCCATGAATGAAAACAAAAATTAATAAACACAGAAAATCATTGGAGTATTTCAAGATAGATGTGTTAAATAAAATAGTTCGCGTAGCTGCAGTGGCATTAGAAGTGACATTATACCTTGCTTATACGATCATACTATACTATAAACAAACCATGTATATCTTTCCGCAACGAGAAACATATAATGACAAAATTACGTAAACGAATGCAATCATCACACGTATTGCACAATTGTCTTAATATTTTCCACACAAAATTGTATAATTTATTTCAAAATTTCAGCAACAAACGTCAAGATGAAAATGATGTGCTTATGAATTGTGATTGGCATATATTACAAATAAAGAAAACTCGCTTACCGTTTACTGATAAACCTTTCCGCATTAATAAAATACTAGACATAGCCATATCAATAATTTTAAATAAACTACTTGTTGCACATTTATGCGCACACGATGAAACTATGATTATTATTATTCTATTCGAACGATTCGTTTAAAGCATTGCGTATTCGCCTTCATACGTCACGAATATAGTTGTGAATCTATTCTAACATTTTTGGCGCGAACTTTAAATGTTAAGAAATTCTGGTGTAAAGCAATATATATTTAAATAATCTTCTATTCATCCGTTTTAAGTGACAAGACATATTTTAAAATTAATTACAAATGTAGAAATTGTATTCATTAAGTGTTTCATTGAATCAATTAATTGATCGTATTCAAATAAATTTAAAATATAAAGAAGATTATTTATTTAAAATTTTCAAAATATAAAAAGTTACCAATAATGACAATTTTTTCTTTTGTTTCATATGCACAATAGATGCATGTTGTAAACTGTCCTTTAACTCTTGAATCTTTTATGGATCTACCTGAATGATTCGTTTATTTCTATCTATTCTTCTCCATTTTGTTTAGTATAATAAATATAAATTAAATGTTTAATTAGAGGAAACGGTACAATATATATTCTCGTATATAAAAATCATATTTTTAAAAAGCTGAATATAATTATAATTTCAATGTGCACTGTGAGGTCGCTTGTTGTGTCAGAAAACTATACATGCTATTGATGTCTAGTAATAAATTTGTTTATGCCAAAAAATAAAGTATCGTGAAAACAAACCTATAAACAGGTTAAGAAAATTAAAGTGATCGTGTTTAGCGTGTTTAGTGTAAATCAAACTGGAGATGGAAAATAGTGGTGAAAGTGGCGACGATGGAGGACCTTTAGGTCCATCTGCGTTCCTCGGTGGTGGTGGTGTTTCTGCATCGTATATTAGTGTACAATCTGATGATATGGAAGGTAGGTTAATTATATTTTGAAAATTTTTTAAAACATAAATATTTGTATTCTGTACTGAATATCATAAGATCACGGGATTTTTAACAGAATCATTATTTTATAGGAAGAAAAACATGTATTTTGTTGTTTCCTTTAATTGATTGTTGATATGATGTCAATATCGTGTATGCCTCAAAATTTTACGAGATAAGAACGTATACAGTAGCTCACAAAAATATTCGAACATTTATAGAAACTTTTTATGAACATATGTATGTTATACAAAACATTTTAAAATTTCATTAGTACTGATAAAACACACAGTATATACATAAAAATTTTCTAAACAATTTTGGTAAGTGTCCAACTACTTTTTTGTGAACTACTGTGTATATGAATTCTATATTTTGTGTTCTATATTATAAATTATGCTTATACTTTTATTCAGATGATCCTGAAAATACGGATGATTCAAATCATGGAGCTAGTGATCCCTTACAAGGAGCTGGAGGTGGCAGTGGTGGAGGACCTCTTCGTGAGCAAGATCGGTTTCTTCCAATAGCAAATGTTGCCAAAATTATGAAAAGAGCAATACCAGAAGCAGGGAAAATAGCGAAGGATGCACGCGAATGTGTTCAAGAATGTGTATCTGAATTTATATCCTTTATAACGTCTGAAGCGAGCGATCGGTGTCACATGGAAAAACGCAAGACTATTAATGGTGAAGATATTCTGTTTGCTATGACGACTCTTGGTTTCGATAATTACGTAGAACCATTAAAAGTGTACCTACAAAAATATCGTGAAGCGACAAAGGGAGACAATCCTCCAGGTAGTGGTATGACAGCAGGCAATGGAAAAACTGAATCACAAGGAACTATATATGAAGATCAATTGTTTGCTATTGCCGCGACTGCATCAAGTGCTACCACTTCTGATACACCTGTTATATACAGTTACACGTCTACCGATCAAATGCAATTCCAGCTTTCCTGATCACTGCATGTTAAGATGATGTTAATATAAATTATTTAATGCAAACTGCAACTTACAAAATGACTATTTCAACTATGTGCGTATCTTTCAGGATTGCGTTTTGCAAAAGACTGTAAAGTCGGTTTAAGATGGTAAGCTGATCTTATATTGTAAGACTAGAATAATGTGTACGTTCTTAAAAAATTTGGAAGTAAGGTGATTTGACTTTAAGTAATCCTTGTAAAGAGAATGAAAAAATGAATGAAAATGAAAAAAACGCGGAAAGAAATAAAATCAGGAGGCACTTCACAAAAACTCACTAATGATTACTCTTTTTTTTTGTTTACTTTTTCAAACACAGTAGGGGTAGAAAAACATAGCCGATTATTTATTTAACTATTATTTTTAAGCGCTAAAATTCGCATTTAAACTAGAATTAGGCTGTGATGGTTGTTGTTTTTCTTTTGTTTTTGCGAGTACGGTTCAAGTCGAATGGAGATAAGATAATTCTATATTGGACAAGAACCGGCAGTTAATCGGCGTGTAGATTTCTCGTAGAAAACGTTCGTAATTGTGTTTTCACTCTGGTAATTGGGCAGGAGAGAGCAAGAGCTCGTGTGCTTTTGTTGATGATGATGCAGCGCCACTCGAAGACATGGCCGATTGCTGTTGTTGATGCGCTGGTGATAAAAGTGAGGCGGTAGGCAATGTTCCAGCGGGTTGAGCTTCCGTTTTCCTCACTTTTTCTTTCTTGTCAGAAGTAACATGGCAAAACCGCCAGCGGCATTGACCGCAACTACATAGACAGAGGCAGAGCAGCACCCGAAATAGGCAACACAGTAAACCGGCGCACAGTAGTGAAGGACCCACCAGCCTCAATTCCGGACTGAGGAATCCTTTCTCTCCAGTGCCGACAAACGATATAACTAATCCGAGCGCTGTAGTTCCCAGCCCCGCATAAAGTACGGTATTCACTGCCGCACTAACTTCACCTCTGCGACGGTTTGCATTACTGCTTCCATCTTCTTCGTCATCTTCTCCACTGCTTCCATAGCAATAACTTGCGTCTCTTATCTAAAGATAAGAATATAGTATAGAACAATTGTCGTAACTTAAAAACTTTCTTTTTAAATTGTAACAAATGTTTGTTTACTCTGTTCCTTTTCATCCATCGTCGATGAGCCTCGCATTGCTTTGTCTTGTAGCCATCCCCACGGCAACCATGAGGCGACATAGGAGATAAAGGAAGGGGAGAAGGTCTGCTGCATCCCTGCCATGCTGCTTTGCCTGGTCCTCCGCCACACTGAAATTATTTTTTGTTCAAATATTACCTTTAAATAGTTGCTTAGTAGCTACAATAGAAATTATTCAACATTTCAGTGTCTATTCAATTTGGATATAACAAAATTGTGAATAATCTAATATATTAAATACTTTATAACATTTTCTTTAATCTATCATAAATTTATAAATTTATATATTGTACAAAATATAAATGTATATATAAATATAAAACTTAAGATCAATATGGTTGTGTAGTTTACATCTTTCTCTATCATTTAAAACATGTTCATCAAAACGAATATCTAGAATTTGCTATTATGTTATTGGATAAATTTAATTAATGATTTTTCCTCGTTACTCAGCACATAAATAATAAGATAAAAAACATGCATGCATGTACTAAATAGAACATAGAAAGATTTGTATAAATGGAACCAATTGAGATAAACGTTTTATACGTACATGTATCGTAGAACTTGTCTACACAAGTACACTGTAATCATTGCATTGTCTAATTGACAACAAAGAATTGATTAAATATAATTAGTGCCAGTTATCAACCTTTGGGCGTGGAGTATTGAGTAGTGCACATTGTAGGGTTACAATTTTTTGCACTATATTAGTCTAAAGACTAGTATCATAAATCCTGGTATATAGAAAATTCCTTCAAAATACTGTTTTGAGTTAAAAAATTACAGTCACAAATCATTTGTTGTTCTTGCTTTTAAATCATAGTTTAAGTTAGTATTTTAATAAAGAGTTCACATTAAGCAGATGTATTTAGCAATTGTACCTTTTAGATACAAACAAAAGTTGTGTATATAATAATATAGAAAACACTTATTTGTTCTATGATTAAGAGAAAGTAAAAGGGGAATAAACAACACTACAATATAAATTTGTTTTCTCAAAATGAGCTACACAAAGTCGATGCACATATGTATAGTTAGACAGAAAAGCGGCAGTTACCCTCTGATACCAATAGCTTACTGTTGATGATACATATTAAAATGACTTTAATACTTACCCCATAAACATATGATCGTGGGGGATATCGTGGAAGCGGTGGAATAAGTCTGGTGGCCAAGTTGGAGGGTAATTCTCTAAAGTTCACCACCTTACCCCCCCGTAACCGTTGCTTCTCCCTTCTAATCAATAAAGCAGCCTGCATTCCGCTCATTCATTTGCCTGTTTTATTGATCGTTAAGATCTCGACCGTCCTTCTCCTCCTCCTCTCTCTCCTTTCCACTTTTTTTATACACCGGTTACAACTTAAATTCTTCCCTTATCCTTTCCTTAACCAAAAAAAAAACAAAAGAACCACACAAGTTTCTTCTCAAAGGTCTTCTAATTGTGGCTGGTACCAGACACTACAACTTACTCCTAACATCTCACAGTCTGCCTCCGGCATTAGGTGATGTCTGTATCCGCTGGTAGGAACCAGTAGGGACATGTTAATTACTAAAAATTACAATTGATGGATAACCAGCTGACGAACCTGGAGAGTCGCTCGAGGATGTGTGTGTTATCGCGAGGGATTTACATACGCCACCAGACAGCCGATCGATGGTGTATTTCCTAATTACAAGTAAACGTGTGCCAGCAAGAAAAGAGAAGGTGCAGAGTGCAACGAGGATTTATCAAATACTTGAACAAGGGTAGATTGCGTTATAAATACTGTGAGATAAAGGGTACCTATTAGCAAGAGCAACTATATAATATGTGTGATAGAGAAAGAAGAGAAAAAGTAGAGCTAAAAGTATAGATAGATAATGAAATCCTATAGAGCCAAATTTCAAGAATTTACCGCTAAACGAGATCTACCCACCTGTAGCTCCGAAGAAGATGGCGAGACTCGGAGATCGAGGATCGATGGTGGTGGAAATGGGAAGTTGTTGGATTTAGTCGGGTAAGTAACCGAACTTGGCGACTCAAGGGATAGCGGCGGTGGCGATATTGGAAATTGGATCGGAGAAACAGGTGCAACCTGCTGAGACTTCTCGACATGACGCCGTCGATCGATGCTCGGATGGAATGCAGATGACGGTGGTTGTGGTGGCTGTGATGTGGAAGATGGTGGAACAACGTGCGGACGAGCAAACTTGCTGGGGTGGTGGTGTTGGTGTTGGTGTTGGTGTTGATGTTGATGGTGGTAGTGGTGCTGAGAAGCTGGTATCGTCTTCAGTCGTGACGGGACCGTACCCTCGGCGACGCGTTTGTTTAGCTGCAACCGTTTCTGCTTCCTCCTATTCGCTATACTGGCGCCACCCGCAGCTGCGTACATCGCTTCGCGCCCCGATTGTACTCTTCCCGGTTTAACGCCTTCGGGCCAGGCGTTCTTTCTGTTACGATCTTAGATCCCTTTGCATCGTCTTCCTGTCTTTTTCGTCTGTAAACGCAAGAAACATGACGGACATCCGCCCGCTATTGGCGGCCGTCATATCCTATTTCTACCATTGATATTCTAGCGAGAAGCACATGAAAAGCGTCTTATTTACAGCGATATTTTACATTTCCTAGCGATATTTACATATGCATAATGCTGGAAATAGATAAGCTTCGTTTCGGAGCATACCAAATTTATGACTTGTCCTTATATCCATAAGCCGGCAAAAAAGTGTACAGAAGTCAGAAAAGTAAGAACGAAATAGTACAACACAATTTATATTGTTTTCCCGCCATTATATTGTACTCTTGATATACGTATACTATTAGAATTTCAGATAGAGGAGCGGAAAAGAAATGAAATTGACTTGTACTATTAGAACCACAAGTAAAGAACACCAATGTAAAATACAGAGTACTTATCCTATTCTTGGCTTATATTCTTCTGCTCGCAAAAAAGAGAATTGATAATATCAATAGATTAAAAGATTACAGATTATAGTTAAGAATTTATCATTTTTCGTTAAATAGAATAATCACGTAACTTGCAATTTATAGCACTTAGTTGTAAAATTTCATTCATTTTATTACCAAATTTGTTACTTATGTTTTATAAAGCATCACAAATTTTCGATTTGTCTTAAAATGAACTTTAATTCTGAAAACAAATAATAATAATATGCGTGAGTGATATATTTGCCAAATGTTATTTCCCTTTTAATATATCTTAGAAATTTACAATTAATTTGACTTATATAGTTATTGATAAGCTAGTAGATTAGTAACGTTAAGTTTCTGTATTGCGTACTATGTAAAGTTATCAGATAATTGCTTGAATGAGATAGATTTGAAGAATAAAGGAACTAGTTTAGTATAATATAATTACATCAATTTGATTACAAATCCTCTACACAAGGAAAGCACAAGTTAGAAAATATTCATTACTACACTCTCTATCGGTAATTAGTAAAGGTAATATGACATGCGATGTTTCATATATGTAGATATGTACACAAATAAGAAATAAGAAGTAGAGTCACATATGATGATGGCGGGACGTAAGAAAGAATTACTTTCCAAAAACAAAAAATAGTATAATCACGAATTTAAAAAATACTAAACGTGAATATAAAGATACGATACGATTATTAAATATATACAAAATTAAAGATTTTTAAGATATCAAAACTATCTACTTTTAACTTTACAAAAATCTATGAATATATTTATATTATTTCAACTAAAATATTAGAAGAAACAATGATTACTTTATACAAAAAAGAAATTACAAACATCTTGTCATATTTTGCACAGAGATTATATTACAATGAACAATCACATTGATTAATTCGAAATATCTTTATATACATTTTTACCTAGATTTGTTTTTTACCTCTAAGCTTTGAAAATATTCATATCGAACATTACGAAAATACTTCTGCGTTGGCATCTTTCCGTTTTGCTCCTTGACCTGTCAATGGGTCAAGTGGTTCCGTCACAAATGTAACAAATCGAAAAACCCTCTTCTTCCTCATCGTTTTTTATCGTGACATGTTCTAGTTTTCCCTTCTTCTAGTCCGCCCTTTGCCATTTCTCTCTTTTTTACCTCCTCTCTTCCCTCCCTCGTTTCATCGCGTTCATTTTAAGTGCCCTTCCGCTATCTATCTTTGTCTCTGTCGAACTTCTATCATTTTCAATCCCTTATCCTCTTTTTCCCTAATCTTTGTCAACTATCTTCGTCGTAAATAGTCAGCGATTACATAATAATATGACTAGACTGCGGATGTTTATACAAATTTATATTTTTATGAACGCGACAAAAGAAATAGAACCTATATAGAAATTTGGTACATCCGCTAAATATTATCTTGGGTATTTTATATATTTTTGCATATTATTATTACATATTGCACATTGTTCTTTAAATTATCCATAAATGCATAGATATCCGCAATCTAAATAAAGTATAGGAGATGTATAACCGAGAAAAATGTAAACAAATGTGTACGCCACATTATTTCTCGATATATTCAACATAAAAACAATACTAACTGCGACGGATAGCATCGCATGCTAAACATCGACTAAGCACCGAACGAGGCTGCAAATCAGGAATAGAAAAACGAGGATAATGAATTCTTGCGAAAAAGCAAGCAAACAAGCAAACGTAATTACCGCTATATGATCACATGTATCAATGAGAAGAAACGAATGTACATTACATGCAATGATGTTGTACGTGCGTGCACGAAGCAAGTAAAAAAGGGTACACAAAGCCGTGAAGAATTCCAGAAACAAAAATGTCGAAGGACCGATAGTACCCACAATGAGATACGAACTCGGCGATATATAAAATCGTCCTATTAAGTCCTATATATAGTTTCTAAAAAAAAAGAACACATATATGAAGCGCGTAAAAAAAATAAAAGGCTGGCTGGTGGCCGACGGGCACGTCACATTTATTATTTTCACTCTTTTCTTTTTTTTTCCTTTCTTCTTAATTCACGTTAGGAGAAACGCGCATCGCATTAACAGAGGAGCGATTTTGTACAATAAAACGACGACCAAACGACGAAACAATGAAGGCTACATTTGTCTCTCTCTCTCTCTCTCTCTCTCCCTTTCTCTCTTTCTCCCTCTCTCACTCTCTCTCTCTCTCTCTCTCTCACTCTCCCTCTCAACAACACATATTATCTTTCTCAATCCTTCTTTTCTTTATTTTTCGTTCATTTTCGCATCGCTAGCAACTGCTGCAGCAACGTCGGCGGCGATTCGACGGCGGCGGCAGCAACAGCAATAGCAAAGCAGGCATCAAGTCAGCCAGCAACACTAAAAGGCTGCGCGTACCAACGACTCAGGGTAACCACTGCACCGTGTTCGACCTGCTTCTCTCTCTCTCTCTCTCTCTCTCTCCGTACGCCTTGGTTCGACTATGTGGGCGACATTTTCCTCGTGTTCGTGCTCTGTCTTTATTTTGGTTTTATATCACACACTGTATTTTTTCTTTTTTTCTTGTGTTTTCTTTATATTAATATATTTCTTTTATCCCTTTGGAGGATTGTTATAGGATTTTAAAGGGACACGGACGCACACGAAAGCACGGGCACAGGCACAGGGGGGTGGGGGCGAGAGGCGCGCGCGATGGGGACACACGAATCCAGGACACGATCCCCGTGTATACACACGGTGCGTATCACTCGGTCGTCGCAATTAACGCAGCCTCCATCGTTACCCCGCACTTCGTGGACGCGCCCGTTCGTCGCGAGCAACCACTGACTGAGCACCGCGACCGACCGCGCGCGATTACTCCTTAGTCCTGCTCAGCAACCCCTTCCTCTATATCCATCTTCGCACGCGCGTTACGTCGCTCGATTATACAGGGTCTTTCAGAAACTCAGGGTTAAATTTCAAGAGATGTAGCACTGCCCAAACGAATAAATAGTCTTAATAATACTTGATCCAAATATCTTTGGTTTCATTGGGAATTATGAGACGTCTTCAACCGTGAACCTGCATAAAAGAGTTCAGTGTCATATTGTTTTATCTACAACTACTACAATTTATCGAGTTAGGCTATGCTCACAGTGTTCTAACGAATGAAATATGTCGAAGTAATCAAATATGTATGTATATAGATTCTTACGTGTGTATACATTTCGGTCTTCAGATGTTCGTCGTTCGCTGTTATTATAATCTATATCTCGCACAGTAAGTAATATAATGCGATATGATAGTAACGATATCATTCAATATTCAGTAATAACAGAAGAATATACCTTCATACTTTATTATTATAGCATCCGTTTATGTGTAGCATTATTCTGCTTTTACATTATTTAAATTATAGTTCTATGAGAAAATTGCTTCAATGTGTGTTGAAATGAGCGGAGGTCATATTAAATATATATTATAGATTGGTGGAAACGACTTATAATTTTGAAACTAACGATACCTATGGATCCAGTAGACGTGTTTTTTAAAACGTATTCTTTCTTGTTTTAATGAGTACTGCATGTTCCTGAAACTTTCTGAAACGCCTTCTTATATATGCCTTTCGTTCAATTGTCTTTCTGAATATCTGTACTTACGAAAAGCTAAGATGCTTTCATGTGGGTTATATGTTTCATTAGGAAGTCACGATTAATTCTCTGTGAAAAGTATATATTTACGTATATGTGAATATATAGGTTAGTAGTTTCAAAGATGATTTGCTTTATCGCATGTAGACGTAATAACATTCGATTTTTCTGTATACAACTATACAGTAGTGGCCCGGTAACTGGCCAGAATTTTGCTTCGTTAACTGGCCGTCAGTATCCCCCCTCCCAGTTCTTGCACTGACGTGGTGCGAGTTCTGGAGTTATGTTTTGTTATGTAAAATAAATAGATGCGTCAGACATTTGTATCTCTCTTGTGGTTAAAGGAGAAAAGAAATATCCTGGAAATATACCTTTCCGGATAACTGACCTGATAAGCATGATCAGATTCATGCATGATCGACAGTAAAATATTAGTCTAGCTCGGTTCCTAGTCTTAAGTAAATAACAAAATCGAACTAAAGTAATCAGCTTCTCAGAAAACAATAATTTGTGCTTAGCAAGTAACATGGCGAATGTTTTTTTATCTTGCTGTAGAATCTTGTAGACAAGGTCCAATTTCGAAAATATGTACATATATGTATTACAGATACAGTCATGGTACCAAATTATTATTTTAGAATAAATCGATTCTTGGTCGATATCGGAAAATTTAGCTATCTTTATATATCATAATTAAACTACGGATTATGTGAAATTTAAGGATGCAAAGTTTGCAGAATGCATGTATAATGATTAAAATTATAAAAAATATTCAAAATAAACCATGTATCATGATAATTAATCGGTGAAATAAATTATTTAGTTTTCATATTTTTTTAATTACGTTTACTGAAATATGGATTTGAACTAATATTGGATGTCATACTTGACAGTATTGTAACCAAACAGGACATATGAGTTGGATAATGCATTTCCAATCTGAAATACATCATACCACTGTGTCTTCAACCATGTGCCCTTATTTCACCCGCAATAGTATACTATATTCTATAAGATTGATTATTTATAACTTTTAAATAATATAAAATAGAACATTGAGACCGCAATGAGCAAGTACGGTTAAGAATGAAGATATTAAAATGAAACATCGCAATTGAACGTAGTTATCATTTCAATTCCTATAGATTGCGCAAGATATCCTAATGCGTTTGTGTTTCGTTCAAATGGCATTGAACGTGTACACATGCAACATGCATGTATAAAATCACATGCGGGGTGGAACCCCTTACTGATTCTAGGGCAACCAGCTTTCGCACTTACCCTCCCTTACACCCACTACCAGGTTACCTCGCCCTCTTGACTATCCCGAGTCGATATCCCGTGCTGCTTTTGACCTTTCACCTTTTTCGCGTTACCCTGATTCTGTGACCAAGGGACAACCTGCCTTATCGACTTGTAATGCTACTCGTTCATTTTATTCGCGATTCATTATACTTCATCCTTGATTAATTTTATTTTTATGTATGCATATATGAATTTTATACCTTGACTATATCTTTTTCTTTTTATATTTTTTCTGCAGTTTTTATTAGTTTTTTGGTGGAGAGAGGACGAATAAAGTATTTTTGTCATATTTTTAAACCATTTTTATTTAATATTAGGTGATAATTTAAGTCTTTAAAAAATGGTATTGCTTGTCGGTAATGTGAAAATAAATTCGACTTATTTATAGAATGTCAATTTTAAAACTATTCTTTGGGAGTTACTTAGGAGCTAACACAAAATTTTCGTATTGGTATTATTTATTTCAACATATTTAATACTATGTTTTTTAAGTTACAATAACCGAAGTTAGAGAGATTGAAATAGTACCAACAAATTTTTATCTTCGTTTTCTACCTCCAACTTTATGCTTCATATTTCGTTGTCCTTTACCTGCTTTCGGTTTCTTTACCCCCTTAGCTTTTGCTCCCTTTTTACCTTTTTTCTTGTCTTTGTTTACTTTAGCTGGCGTTGTTCTGCGAAATACATTCAATTACAATCTTTTCTATACTAATAAATCTTATAAAAAAAAATGTGAAAATTTACTTTGGTACAGAGAAATCTTCACGTAGAATCTTAGTGTTACTCTTCAGAATACTGTCTACCAGATTGGTATTGCGTTTCTTCTCTTCCTGTAAATTTTTGGGAATTTCTTCTGCTTTCCTTTTCATACCTGGAACTTGCTTGGCTATACCCTTGGCATCTTTTTCTTTTGGTAACCTATACAATATCGTAGGAATTTTATATAAATTTCATATAAATTTATATTAAATACATAACTATATTATGATTAATGTTTAAATTATACAATATGAAATATACCTATCTTGGAATTTGCCAAGAGATGCTGTTGATGTACGTGCAATAGTCATGGCTTGTGAAAGTTGTTGTGAATCAGGAAAATGTTCCCTAGTAGGAAGTCCTACCTTTGGAATTTTTATATTTTTTGCCTTGGCAATATTACGCAGTCTTTGTAATTCATTCTTAGACTTTCTTTCTTCTTTTGCTGTCTTTGCAGCTGCAAATGGATCTTCCATAGCTTTACCTTCATTATTAACTTCTACCAACCACTCCTTCTGTTCTATAGCTTTGTTACGTTTATAACCAAAAGTAGGTATCCATTTCTACAAAAATATTAAGATATGATAAATGCTTATATTAACAAATTAAAATTTATTTCAGAAGAGCATCTGTAACTTACCTGTAGTTCTTCATCCCATTTAAGTTTAGATTTGCCTTTTCGTTTAGTTTTGATACCTTTCTCTTTAGCAAATTGTTGCCATTTTGTCAAAGGTTTTGGTTTTGGAATTTGTCGAGCTCGTGGTAATACAAATTTCTGTTTGGGCAATTTTGCTACTATTACCTCATCAACACGTTCTATTGGAAGTTCCCATATTTTATTAATAACTACTTGCACGTTGTCCCTTGTTAAATTTTTCAGATATTGTTCAGTCTGTGATCTATAAAACATTAATTAATATATGCAGATCATACAAAAATAAAAATTATGGAAAGGCTTTGTAGGTTACTTTAACGCTTTTAGGTCCACAGTATTATAATCTAACGCTAAAAGAGTTCCCAAGTCTGTTTCAATTTCCACATCTTTATTTACTTCTGTGGATTTACGTGTATCTTTTTCCTGAGTGCTGTTTTCTAGAATTGAATTTACAACATCCATTCTGTCGGTTGTTCCTTTATTTTAAATTTTAAATGATCTACGGAAGAAAATTTTCAATTTTATCTTTGTTTTAATCACAAATAGTTTTATTTTTTATTTATACTACATCTGTCACTATAAATATACAACAAAATACACGAAACAAAATATGAGAAGTTTTTCTTGTTGTGCACTTCTTTGCTTAAAGCATGTGCGTTAAAGGTTATGTTGACAGTAATGCAGTTTATTTCGATGCATTCGTAGTGGTGGTTTACTATCTTTAAAGCACGCAAAGTCTGTGACAGGAATCATACTTCCGGATATTTATCGAAATCAGAAGATAAATATTGTGTTAGTGAAACAATAGATTTTTTTTTATATTAAGATTTATATTTTAGTCGTTTTATCATATACAATACATTAATGTTTGTCCTCGCGGAATTAAAGGACACAGTTAGAATTCCACCATGGGAATTCAAACGAAAATTAAATGATGCTATTACAGATGAACTCAATAGAAAATTAGCTAACAAGGTAAAATTTCATAATTTCATTTAAATATTTGCAGCCAAATTTTACCAGTAGAATTAGATAGAATTATTAATTTATTTGTTTAAGGTTTATCTTGATGTTGGTCTTTGTATTGCTCTTCATGATATTACAAAAATTGAGGAATCATATATTTTTCCTGGGGATGGTGCATCGCATACCAAAGTAGTATTTCGTTTCATTGTGTTCCGTCCATTTATGGAAGAGATATTAATAGGGAAGATACGAAGCTGTAGTGTTGATGGTGTTCATGGTAATACTTAGAGCAATATTAATGTTTACTTCCATTTATGATTTATTTACCATAAACATACCACACATACCATTTATTTACCATAACATTGTTTACAGTAACATTAGGGTTTTTTGAAGATATTGTAATACCACCTAATAAATTGCAACATCCATCAAGGTTTGATCAAATAGAACAAGCATGGGTGTGGGAATATGATACAGGAGATGGTCAAAAGCATGACTTGTTTATGGATGCAGGTAAATCATTTTAAAAACTTTGATTGCTTCATGAAACAAGAATACATAAGGTAATAAAATTGTAAACTTTAGGAGAAATTATACGATTCAGGGTAATAAGTGAAACATTCACAGAAGCATTACCTACGGGACCAAATATGTCCGGGGAGACTGAGAAATCAGAAGCTAAAAATACATCTCCATATACCTTAGGAGTAGGTATTTATACTTTAAGTGTATGATTAAGATATTGATTATTAATCATATATAAATAATAATATATTGCGCATTGTACTGAAAAATAATGGTTATTTTATTTTTGTATTATAGGCTGCTATTGATGAGCCAGGACTTGGACTACTCACTTGGTGGGAAAATACCTAAGAGTACAAAAATAAGTTCAGATCAATAAATTTTTATTTCACAGCACATTCCATCATGTTACCATATATCACTCTTATAAGTTACATCCATGACTTGCGTCGCATGCGACCCGACCTCCGATAGAATTTCGACTGTGCGGATATATTTTATATATTTAGTTTTGATTGGTAACAGAATTATTAACCGCATATTTGTACAATATATACAAAGACGTTATGTGCTAAACATGTGGTAACACACAAAAAATAATTTCAGTTCGGTCAGAAATTGAGTTAATGCTAAAATGTTACGCAGAAGTTATTCGGTAGTACGAGTCTGAACATAAAAACGTTGCACTTATTGTGCAACGGCGGAGTAAAATTCTCTTTCAATACCTTACATGTTGACTTGGATCATTACTGACACTGATTCGTTTTAAATAACCGTCGAAATATAGTTAACAGTATTAAACACGTAAAATACGTTTTTTTTTTTCTATATTGCGATATATCATTACATTTAATGAAAAAACATTGGGAACTTAGCTAGATGTAAGCCTTAAATGTAGGAAACATTAATTACATGACAGCAGAATATACATAGGTAAAATATAAGTTAAAAACTTTTTTTTTCTTCTAAATAGTACATACATGTGCAATGATCTTTAACGTTTTTTTTTCTCTTTTTTTCATTCGTTTATTTAGCAACACATCGTCGAGCAAATGAAAAACTCGCAGGATCGTGATGTCTCGTAAAATAAAAGTTCTCGTTAACACGTAACCGGAATGTTTTTCTGTACTCTTTTTTGGTTTCTTTTATCTTTTTGTTTTAATCACTTTATTACGATCGTAGCTTGCTTATTATACCTTTCTTTCTCTCAAAAAAAAGCAACGCGTCTAACGCGTTGATAATTACGCGCATCCTTAAAACGTTGAAGCAGGTTTAAACAACGCCCTAGACATATGTATATAGTCAAAGTAGAACAACATACGTATAATAAAAATTTATCACAGTTCTAACTGTTGAGTCTGTCGTGTCATTTCGTCGTACAATATCTACGTCTTTTTATATATCATTTTTTCATTTTTTTTCTTCGTTTTAACGAGAACCTACTATAATTAAACTGTCTCTTCGTTTGCTTCCTGTTTTCTGTTTTCTCTATTATCAAGCGGCGACGTATGAAACTCCATATAAGATATCAATTTATTGAGAGATGCATACTTTTCTGCATTTTCTTCTTTTTTTCTTGCATTTCTTTTTTTACATATTTTTTTCAAACGCGTTTCGACGAAAAATGCAAAAAAGGAAAAAGGAAAGAACAAAACGAATCGAACCGCATATACGATCCGATAAGAAGTTGTAGCATCGGCGAGAAAGGAGTGCGATTCATACAGGAGCTCTGGTGTATTAAAAATGTCTACGCGCTATCTTAGTGTTAACATGTTTGCATGTTTTTAGGGCTAGTGTTTTTCTTTTTTTCTTCTTATATATCCTTTTTTTTCATTTTTTATATCCTTTGTCGTTACAAGAGAGAACAATAATTTGCGGTACTGCTTGTGTATGGACGTCAATTGCTTCTTTCCTATCTGTATCCGCATCGTCTCCTCCTCTCGTAGTCAGTACTCTTGTTCGTTCTAAATATTGCTTTACGTGAAACATCTTTTTATGTTGTCGTCTCGTTCTATAGGAATTGAAACGTCTTCTGTGTGGAACGCAAAGGAATTTGCTGGAGCTGTTGCCCTGCTCCCAACGAAGCGTCATTTATTCGATGATTAGGCAGCGCGGTAGGTGTTCGCGCAAATAATCGAACAGCTCTTGAGACGTTCCTGGACAATTAGTTAACTCTAGCTCGTGTAAATGTCGAAGCTGAATCAAGCTCGATAATCCGCTACTTGTGAGCAATGGGCACCCTGTGAAAAATTTATGTTCTTTAACAGAAATGAATTTTTACTTTTCCTCCTTTGTGAAATAGTATAAATTATATAAAAAAGTTTATGTATACAAAGAGATCAATTTTTGAAAGATGATAACACCATTGATCAATGATTCAAATTTCTTAACTCCTTAATTCTTTCGAATACCTTTTTTCTCTTTGTGGAAGAATGTAAGATTCTTCATCAATAATTTATACATATTAGGTTATCCGGAAAGTTTCTTTCGTTCTATAAGGAAATAATAGACGCACAATGTTTTTCGTTTTATATTAGTTTATTGAATTATGCACGAACATAATAATAGAAATAGAATGAAATGGATCATACCTAATCAATAAAATAATGTAAAACAGAAATAATTATTTCATCTATTATCGCCTTATGAAACGAAAGAAACTTTTCGGATAACCTAATAGAAATAGATAAATTTTTGAAAGGTAAATTTTTAATTGTTTGTGAAATATTACAAGACCATTGGTCAATTATTTATATATGAAAAAAGGGTAAATGTTTGGAAATAACATTTGTTCAATAATTGTTCATCTTTGAGAAAGGGGGGACGGTGAAGTTTATTCTTTAAATTTCGACGTGCAATGTAGGGGACATATAGTGCAGGCTTTAGGTTGATCTTACCTGCCACGGAGAGTACTTGTAAGGATTTCATGCCGCACAAGTGCTGAAGTCCAAAGTCTCTAAGTAGTATGCACCATCTCAAGAACAATGCGCTCAATGATCCCATTGTGGAAATGTAGCCCACGCCTATATCTGTGATATGCACACATCTACGCGAGATGAAGAAAGAAAAGTTTAACAAACTATTTGCTTCGACTCTTCTCTTAATATAAAGTTTTGTCATTTTGTCATTTTTTCGTTGCTTTTCGATTCATATTTTTCATGATATCGTTCTTTCCTAGAAACGAACCTTTATCCTTATATCTTAATCTAATTTCTAAATATAATTATTTATAATAATTATATCTAAATTATGGATTTATCATAGATTTATAGATTGAGAAATCTATAGCTGCAACACATTATTATTTCACTTTCTAAATTAAAGATTATATGATTACATAATTAGAAACTTCAAGATAATAAAGGAAGGATCTATAACGTCTATTCACGATGTCTTCGCCAAATTATTTAATAATTGTTTTCTGTTCATCATAGATTCGTTAACGTCTCCATTGAAGACAAATTGGCATGAAAACGAAGCCAAATCATTTGAGTCCAAGTTCGAAAACGACATACACTCCTATCCATAAATTATCGAACGTTTATTAGTACATATATTTAAGATAAAGATAAATGAATTTTGTAATTACAAAAATGAAGTTGACAAGTTTATAAGTCGTACGTATTGAAAGAAAATTCAATTATACTATGTTTTGAAGATATTATTAGAAATCTATTTTAATAAATATTATGTTTAGGATTAACAAGTGGCAGACGAATTATGGACAAGAGTGCTTAGTTGATAAAAGTAAAGGATATAGTGTGTTCTGCTGTATATTTAAAAAAATGTATCCTATAGTGTACTATTCGGAAAACAAGTTCTAGAAATTTTTATCCACATAAATCATTTGCAATTTAAAAATCAAGGTGTTTGGATGTGACTGTGAATATCATCAGTTAGAATTTCGCTATATCGCTTAGAACAACTGTATATTCTATATATATATATATATATATATATATATATATATATATATATATATATATATATATTATCTCCTACAGCCAGCCAATTTGTTGCTAGATTGTTAGTTCGTCTCCTTAGGCGTCTGAATGCATCGACGAACGCTGATTCATGGACGTATTGCACAATAGTTGATCGTAAATAGAATGCTTGTTAACGCGTTTAGTATGTAGAACATGAATGGATCGTACGGATTCACCGCGGTGGGTCGCAGTGTCATTTAGCGCGATTTAAAAGAAGAGTTAAGAAAAAGGGAAGTATGCCTCTTCATTTTCGTCGGTTGCAGCTGAATGCCTCTTCTCTGAACTCATTGGAAACCAACGTTGCAATTTGTTTTCAACTGATTTACATTATTGAATATTTAATGTTTTGCTTCATATATTCTTTATCATCGTTCTTTGTACGAAACTTTAAAAAATGTTGGATCCCTTTTTATGTTAAGTCCTACAATAATTAAACAGTTCTCACCTGTCCAATGTGAGCTCCTCTAAGTGATTCAGATCACAAGCAATGTACTCTAGAGCCGCATCGGTGATTCTCGAGCACCAGCTCAGATCCAACGAACGAAGCCTGGATAAGTTTTCTGCTATCAATTCAACGCCATCATCTGTTACTTTACTGCATCCAGACAGCGACAGGACAGTCAGATTGGGCAAGGAATGTACTGGAAGATAAGACAGAAAATGAAGAGTATATTATACACTCTCTAAGATTCTTTTTTCTTTTTTTTGTTTAATCTTTTTCATTAACTTATTACAGAGAAATACGAAACTACCATATAAATAACGACATCTGGTCGTTGTCCTCGAAGTAGCTACGTGTACTCACTTAGAAGCATGAGTCTGAGCTGTTGCTGACAGCTTGAAAGCTAAATAAAGCGGTGTTCCTTAATTCTAAATTTATAATGGTCGGATGCGTGCACCACCTGACTTAATTTCACGGTATCGTCATCAAGAATTATTTCTACCTGGATCCTAGCAAAACGATTTTGCAACTGTCCCGCTTTACGCGACGTTAACGTCTTGAGTTATGTTGGAGTATTTTTTACTATACATATACAACGAGGACACCACTATAATAATTAACATGATAACTCATAGACTAATTAGTACCTATTCTTATTATATTCAACCACGTTATAATATCAGACACCTCGAGTGTCTTTAGTGGAAGACAATTTGTCATTTTATCACAGCAGTGAACATTACTCAACGTTTTATTGTTATATATGTCAATTTTTCAATTTTTATTTTTTGTCATACTATAGTAAAACATAAATAACTAAAAGTGTGGATACTATATTCAAAAATAACTTTTCGTGATATGACGCTCTTTCATGTTATATTGATTTTGTATTACTAAACACTCCAAATGAATATTTGCTCCAATTTTTATTTAAATCTATGTCTTATGCTTTAATCGAAAGACATACGAAATGTCTTATTCGAAACAAAATACGAATAACATCGCAACGCAAGATTTCAAAATAAAGGCTCCTTACCAATATTGACTACACCATGATTAGTGAGTTCCCAGCAGGATTGCAGCCTGAGGATACTAAGGGAGCTACTTTGAGTGGCGTGGAAATATCCAAGAGCGGCATCGGTTACATGGTAAGCCTGCAACGAGAACTCGTAGAGACTCGGCAGCAATTGAGCGACAGCACCGACAGCTTCATCGGCCACATTAATACAATCCGACAAGGAGAGCGATACTATTCTAGGTGTTAAGCAAGTCCACAGGCCGGCTTCCGTTATCTCGTTGCAACCAGCTAATTCCAGCTCGAACAACGCCTAAAAATATAAAAACATTAGAGAAACTTCTACTCCCCCTTTCCTTAATATCTACTCATTAATTTACTCTGTATCAAATAAATGAGCGATATAAAGAAGAAAAGAAAAGAAAGTAGTAGCTTGTTTGAGAGCTTTGAAAACAAGAATGAAGTCTGTAGTAGTTCATTTATTTAATCAACAAGATATGCATGATCAACATTTTGAAAACAATTGATTTAAATGTCTATATTTGGATTGCACAGAATGTTTCAAATATTTTTGACTGTAGAAGTTGGAGAAAAATGACCTTGAAAGAAAGTTCATCCCCAACGTACTTTTTATTAAAATTTATTTAACCTTTTTCATTGTCAGTTTTTAATATATCATAAACGAGACATTTAGAATAAAAAAGGCTTATTTCTGAAAGAAAAATTCAATTAATTCTTACGTATTATACACCAATAAAAATCTGCTGTAACTTTAATCTGCAATCAAAAGGTAATAATGCTAATTTTTTAAGTGAAATATTTATGGTCTTTAAATTTAATGGTTGTTTTGTATTAAGGAAAGTTACATGTATGTATATACCTGTAGATGATCTAAGAGAGCTTCAAGCCCCCTGTCAGTAACGGCGCAACATCTAAGCGATAACGAATGAATATTTCTCTGCGCTAATGGGAATCCGTGCGTCAGTTCCGGGATATCCTCATCCGATGCGCCGAGAAGAACCAACGAATGAAAGCCTCTTCTAACTAAGGAGGCGTAGAGCCGTGTGCGTGAACTAGGAGGCATGGCACGCACCTCACGACACCTCACCACGGGCACTAAACCTGCCCAGAGTCGAGGTCGCGCATAAAGTATATCTCGCCATCTTAAGCACACCTGTAAATCACCGAATCGTTACATTTTTGTATATTTTTAGAAATATAAAGCTTCAGGAATAGAACATTTTAAAAATATAAAATATATCAAAGATGCAAAATTTTAAGAAATGTACATCAATTGAAAAATTCACGGGTACTCGATTCGCCATGGAATAAATTAAGAATCATGGAAGTGGAATCTCAATGTTGTTAGATTTTCCGTTTTATTTTTAGGTGTGCAAGTTATTCTAGAAAACCTTTGCCAGGATGATTTTATATGTTTGTGACAACTGCTTAATAAAATATTTATGAATGCGCACGCAGTGCTTCCATTTTTAATCGAGGTACGCTGGCAAAGTCTACGTAGAACCCTGTGGGACGGACATCCTGGAATAGACGTCTTATATAAAAACTGCATCAAGATTGAATCAATATTAATATACTGTTCAAAGAAGGTGGGATAACGTTTGTTTAAATCTTAAACAGTATTGTTAAGAGACTTTTCCTTTCATCCTATCATGTTAGAGCGTCTAAGTAACTAGATAAGTTGTATTATGTATTTATAGATTTATATATGCTTATTGTTCTGTTCTAAGCAAATGAGAGAATCAATATTTACTGTTCCAAGGAGAATAGAATGATGCTTTAATTTTATGACATGAACTCTTAACTGGTATCGTGAAGTTATAAGCGATCCTCTCAACAGTTGGAACTTAGTTGTTCCAATTAAGTTACTTAATTCTAAAATACTTTATGCTTTTTAAAACACGAAATGGATTTAAATACCCTAAAATTAAATAATCTATCGAATTAAAATTTAACAATTTAATTTAATAGATTATCTAAACCAATATTAGAACCAGAACCAGATGACAGTTAAGAACCTTGTATAAGATATATGCAAGATCGTATATCAGTCTAATCTCCCGTGAAAGATCATTCGACCAGTATGAAAAGGCTTCTAATACTATTATTTATAATTGAACAGCGTTTCCAAACATAAATCAGTAAATCAGCCCGAGTCCACGACGTATGCATATACACAAGTCGATAGCCAAGAAGTTTGACGTCCGTTGCTAAACAAATATGTCATTTAACAAAGCATCACGCAACAAGACTTTCCTTAATCACAAGTGATTTATTTTACGACCAAGAAGAATCATCTTGCACGACCGTGAAAAGATTATTATCTAATCCACATCGTCAATCTTTACTATCTTTAATTCCACGGCGAATCAATGCCAAGAATTGAGGATTGAGCGCATTCTACTTTTCCAATAAAATTACAAGCTTCGACAATATATAGAATGCAGCCAAAAGTATTATGGAAACGATATTATACAAGAGGATTCCGTATGCAAAATTAAATTAGTAGTATCAAGTGAAATTTTTTCATCCGAGAATTAATTTTAAGCTCAACAGACACTATAATACCCATTACTTTTCTATACAAAATCTGCACGACTTTTACGAGTAGTTAGATTCAAGAAAGTACAGTGGATAGTTTCATTAACAATACTTCATTTCGTCAATAATAGTAAAATAAAATTTTAGCAGTTCACAATCTACTTATCTGAGCCTAAACTCACATTATTTGAACTAAGTATCATAAGTGGCAGAAAAATCAGCAAACTTCTACTATACAAATCCTCCCTATAAACTATATCGTACGTAATAAATTCTCAAAATCTTCAATACTGTTCCTTCAACGAAAAGCTGTTATTCTACGTTTTTGATGTACTTTCGCATAGGGAATCACTTTCTGTCCTATGTATGTCATACAGTATTTTATACAATCCTCTTAACTGCTCCCAAACAAAACAGATAGGAAAGAAGATAACAAAGTATGTATCAGGTATTCAGTACAAGCGCCATTCTTCTTTGATTGTAT
This sequence comes from Bombus vancouverensis nearcticus, assembly GCF_051014615.1. Lineage (NCBI taxonomy): Eukaryota > Metazoa > Arthropoda > Insecta > Hymenoptera > Apidae > Bombus > Bombus vancouverensis. The sequence continues at coordinate 10,840,286 of NC_134911.1, forward strand.
ATTCTAGTGTAATTCTTTCAACCGAACTTATCTTACTTCTCACTGAGGACGGAACATGTTAACGCGTTAAAAAAAGAAAAAACAAAGATGAGTGCAACTCTGTTGCAAGTTAGATTAATAACGATCGTTTAATCGCTGGCACCTGAGCCAAAATCCTCCTCTCGATGGCGGTGAAGTAGAGGAAGAATTTACTGAGGAAATGATCGTCTTGCATCAGCTGATCCCACGTGGTGGGCGCGACGTATCCGCCCGTTCCACCGCTCGCCAACGGCACATTCTTCCCTCGATTTCTCGATATCCTTGCTCTGCTCGGTGTACCGACGTTGCTCAGGCTCTTGTTGTTCACCGAAGGCATGTTGCTTATCGACGTTGGCACGCTCCTGCTTGGCTTTTCCGGGGTTGCGTTCGCATTATTCGCGCTCTGCAAATTCGTGTACGGAACACCGCCGCTCCCGCAGAACACGTGCGTAACGCGTTCCATGACGCTCGCCTTTCCCCCACCTGAAACATTCCCATGGTTTATTTAAACATCATCCTTTGTTTCAATTACCAATTGATACCTAATACGTTTCAATAGAGATTGTTTAATATTTAAAACAATAATTGTATTTCTTTTATCATCAGATTTAGGATTAACTTCTTTTCATTTATGTTATGTATTACATGTATTAATTATATAAACAATATTTTATGTATTATATATTCTGACTTCTATACTTCTGACTTCTATAATGCTTTGTCAACTAACATTTTTAAATTTTGTCAATATTAAAGATAAATAACAAGATTTGGGAAATAAATATAATAGAGAGTAGAGAATCTATTGAAATGTTTTATCCTGAGAGTCCTAAGATGGTTTTTGCATCCAATATTATACAATAATCCATTTGGATCAAACAGGCGATTAAATGGGATGATTAAGAATGTCAAGGAGTTAAATAATTTATGAATTACTTATATGAATTATTATATAATTAATTTATGAATGCTTGATGACTACTAAAACTTTTATGAATGTATTATCATAGTCGTTTGGAACAGTGTAGAGGAAATATCGGCTCAATAAAGCTGAAAGTTGTTAGGTTTCAGAAGACTCCTCCATGTTAAAGGCTTTCGTAAATTTCTTTAAAGAAATATTTACTTTCTCGATTATAAACACTCATAATCGAACATCTGTATATGAAACATTCGTTTGCAGAAACAGATCTATGTTGTTCATGAATTTAAATATTCACGATGTTTGCCTGTAAAGTCAAATTTAGGATGAACTATCCTTTCAATGATCATTGATTTACAGAGATCTCCACGAAAATATTTTAAATTTATCAATTTGAATAAATCATAATCACCTCTGTCAAATATATTACAAAAGAATTCAAAATAATTCTTTTCTTCCATTGAAAAAAATTGACATCATATTATCAACAATACAAAGGTGTTCCTTGTCTAAAAAAGGATTCCGTATCGATGTTTATAGAAATAATCTAAAACATAAGCTTCTTCCAATGACCAAATAGTTCTTCGATTATTCAAGTAATATTTTTAAAACAATCTATAAGTTGAAATAAACTACAATTATCTACATTAAATAATCTGTCATAAAATAGCATTTATATACAAAAGAATTCCTTTTTTCTATCATAAAAATATTACAAATATTATGTGTAGACAAAGGTGTTTAAAACAAGTTTCTATATCCAATATAATTTTTAAAGATCCGTGCTTGTAATGAGGATTGAAGATCATGTCTTTAAAGGCTTTTCTGTAAAGGTAAACTTGCTGCGAAGATGCGGTAAGTTATTTTCGTTTTATTTTCGAACTGTATGTCCCATTTGGCTCCGGGTACATCTCTATTTCCTGTCTCTATCTCTCTATCACATGGCAAGCATTTTTTCCCCGCGAATTGTGCCCACCTACGATTAACACGTTGATTGCTACGGTGATGGTCGCAGTTGGTATACTACGGATTTATATGTAAATTCATGGTTTTATATGTATAATAAAAGAAATGGAACTTTAGCAAAAAATTATTTTACCTGCTAAATAATATAGAGACTCTTGTACTTTGGATATTTCATACATTTTTGTAAATTATTCACGTTCTGTGCATTATTGCATTTTAAAATTTCTCATAATTGCGTAAAAATCCGCAGTCTAGTCATCCGTGAACCACGTTACTAAATTCTTTAAAATAAGTGGTACAAGATAAATCTTATAGGTTAACAAATGTTCAACAATATGGATGATTTAAATACTGTAATCAGAAAAGAATGTGCGAATATAATATAATTTTCTATTGTAATGTATCGAAATATTGTAATTAATATAAAAATTAAATGTTATGTTGCAGCATATTTCAATCTATTACGGCTTCCAGAGAAAAATATATAAACTTTATGTGGCAGTTAACGCGTTAAAGTACAATTCTGCTCTTTTATCCAACTTATTTATCAAGCAACAATAACGTATCTCGCATCACATCTATTCTATCGCGAGATGTAGCTCGATCGATAAGTTTATCGAACGATAGTTTCGCCGGTATTCGCAATCGAAAGAATGTATCGAATAGATTGTTGAAAAATGTTTCCGATTCGAATAAAATTCGTTGCAGCGTGACAAAAATTTTCTATACGCCACGACACTTCAAATTTATAGCCAGTATTGATCAGTTCCACGTGTAAGTAAATAGAGATTCCCTACTGCAGAAATCTTTATTGAGAACACGAAAATATGGAGATTTTTAAATACTTACTGGTCTAATTGTCTTTAATGTAATAATTTGTTTTTCAGATGGCGAATTAACAAGATGTAATATGAAAATTATTACAAATGTCTCGTACAACTTTTTATTTTCTTCTCTATGTTAAATTCAAACATAAAAGAAATTTTATATTTATGAAATGAATATCATTTGAACCAAAGAAGTTTGAAATCATATTAATACGATAATTTTATGATATAATGGCAGATAACTATGTATCTATATGGAATTACAATAATTTTATATTAATTTAGAAAAACAAGAAAAGCTCTATAAAATTTCTAATCTTAACGATCTTAGAGTAATTCCTTCACATTCATATAATATAATTTATAATAATCTAAACTTCGTAGATAATCAAAATAAAAAATAGAGAATCGAATGATGTTCATCATCTAATCCTAGTTTATTTTCTTGCAGCATCTAAATTTCATGAAAAAGATTAAGAAGATGGTTTTGGGTTTTTGTTCGAAGAAA